>NW_016809297.1:3109157-3116927 GCF_001698545.2 Rhinopithecus bieti | reverse complement strand
ATATACTTCTAAGAAAGGTGAACTGTTTTCTGCTTTTTATGAAGAAAAAATACACCTTTTTCAATTACCATTTCCTCATTTTCTCTAAAGCTACAATATCTGTGTTCATAGAAAATATCAGAGAATGAAAACAAACTCAGGATCATCAAAAGAATATTTCAAAACATGATAACAAGTTGTACATAAAGTAGCAGCTGACTTACATTTGCATCTTCTCTTTTCCTAAATATTTATATGTAAAATCTGCTCTAAAATTTCTGATTTTGAGATCTCAGTAAAGATTCAATTTACAAGAATTACATTATTGGCTAGTATCTTGGAGGCAATTTATAGTAAATTCTGAGCAAGTCTATAAAAAGGCAACATAGTTAGTACAAATATATCCTTCATAGTACTACATCTAGATGACATGACAAGTGTAACTAATGAAATAGTCTGTGAATTTGAAAAATCTAATTAAATAGAAGTCTTTTCAACTTGAAAACAGAATATATTTAACATTATATTTATAAGAATTAAGATAAATATGCCAAAATATAGATTCTTTCAACAGATATTTAATGAGCAGATGTGAACATACAGCCCTGAACTTGTAGAGCTTGCATCTTAGTGCATGAATTTATAGAAATCTATTTAATTGCGATCATGGAGACACAAGGAATTTTCAAATATTCAAAAAACTTCCACCATCTAAATACCTAGTTATCCTACTGATACACTGATTTTACTAAAATTTTCTTAGAAATTCACTTGAGTTGGTTTCTCAAAATAATGAACAAATATATATCTTGTTTCCTCTGTTCACTTAAAAATAATCTCTGATCACACATATTTATGTTATAGAATTTCTCTGTTCTTTCACAAATAAATACTTCTTCTCTAATTAGTGATATACACATGCTAGATTAACTTCTTCAGTGCCTCATCCTACTGTTATCTGCAATCTGTGTTCAATTTGCCAGAGAAATTGCTTTTAAGAATGTCATCAGTGACCTCTTGTCAAAACAGAATCACACTGTTTCTTTTGTGTGTATGTTCATTTTATTTATTTTAATATTTTATTTGTATAAATTTATGGGGACAAGTACAATACTTTTTTACATGTGTAGATTGCATGGGGGTGAAGTTAGGGTTTTTAGGATATACATCACCAGAATAATGTATAGTGTACCGTTTAAGTAATTTCTCATCATCCATCCCTTTCCTACTCCCTCATCCACCTGAATCTCCATTATCCATTATTCCACAATCGACATCCATGTGTACATATTATCTAGCTCTAACTTAGAAATGAGAACAAGCAATATTTATCTTTCTGAGTCTGACTTAAGATAATGGCTTGTTCCTGCAAAAGACATAATTTCATTCTTTTTTTATGAGTGAAAAGTACTGCATTGTGTGTGCATATACACACACACACACACAATCACATTTTCTTTATACACTCTAGTACTGCATTGTGTATATACATCACATTTCTTTATACAGTCATCAATTGATAAACAGGTTGATTCCATAGCTTTGCTCTTGTGAATAATGCTGTGATAAACATATGAGTGCAGGTATCTTTTTAGTATAATGATATTATTTCCTTTGGGTAGCTAACCAGTAGTGGGATTGTTGAGTCAACTGGGAATTCAATTTCTAGTTAGTTGAGAAATCTCCACACTGTTTACATAGAGGTTGTACTAATGTACTTCCCATCAACAGTGTATAAATATTCCATTATCTCCGCATCCTCATCAACATCTGTTATTTTTTGATGTGTTAATAGCAGTCATTCTGATCAGAGTAAGATTGTGGTTTTAATTTGCATTTCTCTGATGGTTAGTGATGTTGAGCATTTTTTCATATACCTGTTGGCCATCTGTATGCTTCCTTTTGGAAAATATCTATTCATCTCATTTGCCTACTTTTTAATAATATTATTTGTTTCATTGTTGTTATTTGAGTTCTTTGCATATTCTGGATATTAGACCCTTGTAGAATGCAGTTAGCAAATGTTTTCCTCCATTCTGCAGGCTGTCTGTTCACTCTGTTGATTATTTCCTTTTGCTGTGTAGAAGCTGTTTAATTTACTTAAGTCCCATTTATCTATTTTTGTTGTTGTTGCCCATAATTTTGAGGTCTTCTTTGCCTAGACTAATGTCCAGAAGAATTTTCCCTAAGTTTTCTTCTAGTATTATTGTAGTTTATGGTCTTACATTTAAGTCTTTAATCCATCTTGAGTCGATTTTTGTATATGGTGAGAGATAGGGGTTCAGTTTCATGCTTTTGCTTACAGCGATCCAATTTTTCCAGCATCATTTATTGAACACTGTGTCCTTTCCCCAATGTATGTTCTTGTCAGCTTCATAAAAGATCACTTGGCTGAGAATATGTGGCTTTATTTCTGGGTTCTCTATTCTGTTCCATTGAGCTATGTGTCTATTTTTACACCAGTACCATGCTGTTTTTGTTACTATAGCCTTATAGCATAATTTGAGGTCAGGTCACATGATTCCTCCAGCTTTGCTCTTTTTTCTCAGGATTGATTTGCTGTTTTGTGCCTTTTTGGTTCCATGTGAATTTTAGGATTTTTTTTTTAATTCTATGAAAATGAAATTTGCATTTTGATAGACATTGCATTAAATCTGTACACTGCTTTGGACAGTGTGGTCATTTTAATGATATTATTTTTTCCAATTCATAAGCATGGGATGTTTTTCTATTTGGTGGTGTAATCTCTAATTCTTTCGATCAGTGTTTTGTATTTTTCTTGTAGAGACCTTTTATTCCTTGTTTGAATATATTCCTAAGTATTTAATTTTTTATATCTATTGTAAATGGGATTGCATTTTTGAATTTGTTTTCAGCTAGGTCATTATTATATAAAAGTGCTACTGATGTTTGTAAGTTGATTTTTATTTTGAAATTTTACTGAATTCATTTATCAATATAAAAGTTCTTTGGTGGGGTGTTTAGGTTTTTGTAGATATGATGTTATGTCATCAGTAAACAGGGATAGTTTCTCTTCCTCTTTTCCAATTTGTATGCCTTGTATTTCTTTCTCTTGTCTAATTGCTCTGGCTAGGACTTCCAGTACTATGTTAAACAGGAGTGGTGAGAATGGGCATCCTCGTCTTGTTCCAGTTCTTAGAGGGAATGATTTCAACTTTTCCTGTTCAGTATGATGTTGGCTATGGGTTTGTTGGATATGATATTCAGTATTTTGAGGGATGTTTCTTCTATGCCTGGTTTGTTGAGTATTTTTATCATGAAGGAATGTTGAATTTTATGGAATGCTTTTTCTTTGTCTATTGAGATGATCATATGATTCTGTCCTTAATTCTGTTTATGTGTTGTATCACAGTTATTAATTAGTATATAAGTTAAACCATCTTGCATCACTGGTATTAAACCTACTTGATTATAGTGTATTAACTTTTTGATGTGCTGTTAGATTCAGTTTGCTAGTACTTTTAAAGCATATTTGTATCTATGTTGATCTGAAATACTGGTTCGTAGGGTTTTATTTTTTGTTGTGTCCTTGTCTGGTTTTGGTATCTAGATAGGAGAGTGGGGCAGTCTTCAGACCTTTGGTGAAAATGCTTGGGTGTGAAGTGACCATTGCGTGCTGAGGTCTTGGCATGCAGAGGGTGGACAGTCCTCGCAGCCACAGCTTTGGCTGGAGGGAGTGGAACTTGTATTCCTCTTATGACCCAGTCCCAGCATGGATTCCTCTCAGGCCACGGCTGTGGTAGACAATCTGCCACCCAGTCACTCCCAGAAGTTTGCACCTATTCTGCAGCTAAGTCCTGGATTATAAGATACATCACCAGGCTCAAGACTAAGCCTCAGTGGCAACTCTTCTCCTGTTCAGGTCCCAGGGAGCAGGGTGCGGGAGAGTAAGTGGCGGGTGGGCATACCTGGTTTCATTGCCAGTTTCTGGAACCCACTACACACTCACTTCTCAGAAATGGCTGCAGAAGTCCATCCTCTGCTCAAGCCCTGGTTTTGCAAATACCACCTGAGTTTTTCCAACAGCTGCAATCAACACTGCTGGTTCCCAGGACCATGGACAGACTCCTGAGAGCTAGGATTGAATATGACACTCCAAAATAGCTGCCTAGATTGGAGAAGTTTCTTCTCACAGTCTCCCAGCTGCTACCCAAGTTAGGCTCATAGCTTGAGAGGGTCAAGGTGCTCTCCCATGTTCTGGACTATACAAATCCCACATGGGAAGATGGACTGCAGAAAGGCACTCACTCATTCTCTCCTGTGGTGGGGATTTACTCCTGATTCGCAGCCAGTCCCAGACACTCAGGCTACCTATTTTCTTTCTTCATCCTAGATTTCAAATCTTCCCTTTGCTTTTCTGTTGAACTCCCATGTTTGCTCTTTGATAATGTATTGAAAGTGTGATTGACCACACACGGTTTTGATTCTTTTTAGCGGTTGAAGCATGATGGAAATGCTTCTACTCAGCCATCTTAGAAAAAATAAAGACTGTCTATCTTCACCCAAACTACTAATAATTCTTCCTAATGAACACCATTAGCCAGATTATTGTATATTATGTTAATACTGCAAACCACAAAATCACACTTTTAAAAGTACCTCACTTTATGTCACCCCTATGGGCAAAATATCTCAATGCTTTCCATATCAGGTAAGGCACATTCAACACATAGACATAATGCTAGGAATTTCAAACATAAGTCACTTAATGTAAATAATTGGTTCCTCAGGTATTAAAAATGCAAAACTATATAGAATCTAAAAGAAGCAGCTATAACACCTTAGGCTTGAGAACGAAAGTATCATAAGGGTCACCAGAAACTAGGAGTTTATCAAAGCTAATCTGGTGACCACCAAAGGGCTTCCAGGCAACTGGCGTTGGTACCTAGTGGGAGGCTGGGGGGGAAAAAGAGGCAGTGAGTGATAGGAACTTTATGGGTCGTCTTGGGCCACCTTGGAAAGTGTTATTTGGTCGGTCCAGTAATATCAAATGGCACTGGAGCTGCTACTATCTACTGAAGCTGAAACAACTTGGGGGCAAGAATCGTCTCCTCTCTGCTCCTCTGTCCTTTCAATCTCTCACTATTACCTCTCAGATGGTAAGGGAATCTGAAGATGGATTTGCAAACTCACACCTTTGTTGTAACAGAGCATATTATAAAAATGATGAACCTGACACTGAGAGGAACTAACCACCAGCATTTCCCTCCCTTACAATAAATCTTTGTTTCCCTGTTAATCTACTGCTAAAGCTTCACTAATTTTTTCTATTCAATTATTTTCTTTCTTTCTTTTTTTTTTTTTTGGGACGGAGTCTTGCTCTGTTGCCCGGGCTAGAGTGCAGTGGCCGGATCTCAGCTCACTGCAAGCTCCACCTCCCGGGTTTACGCCATTCTCCTGCCTCAGCCTCCGGAGTAGCTGGGACTACAGGCGCCCGCCACCTCGCCCGGCTAGTTTTTTTGTATTTTTAGTAGAGACGGGGTTTCACCGTGTTAGCCAGGATGGTCTCTATCTCCTGACCTCGTGATCCACCCGTCTCGGCCTCCCAAAGTGCTGGGATTACAGGCTTGAGCCACCGCGCCCGGCCCAATTATTTTCTATTAACAGAACATATTTAAACTTTCCTATAATGCTCACTATATCACAACCATTTTGTATCGCTGGAGGACATGTCCTGTTCCTTCTCTGTAACTGCAAATTTGTCTATCAATCCTTCAGTTCCTCTCTTAAATCTGATGGGCCTATAAAAATTCTCCCTGTGCCCCCAGTTAAATTCTTACTCTTAGTGTAGTGCTTTGCATATCATATATGAGTACTCTATGTATTGAATGAATAGAATGCATTTTTCATTGACATTTGTATCTCTTCTGCCTCTGTCTTCAAACAAATATTGTTGTGCTAATTGCATCACTCCAAAAGTTCCTTCAGGATAGAAATTATGTCTTATTCCTCTCTGCAGTCCTCAGAATTTAAATGTTTATTAACCTATGCAATTTACAAAACTAATGTATAAAAGGATAAAAAAGCAACTAAGGTCTTATTAATACATGAATTTAAATTTTAGGAACCTGATAAGTTTACCAAGCTTCTACGGAATACAACTTTCCTAGTTTGTGTCTTTTGTTTTGCTGCTCTTCCATTATGATTAATATTTAAGATATTTAAAATATCCAATTTTCAACAGCCCTAGAAGTTCCTCTGTTTGGTTGATATCTGAAAATTACAAAAAAATTGCTCTTTTAAATCAGTTATAGTACATAAGCCAAAAACTATGAAAGCTTGTGTTCCTGACTATATGATATCCCAATATGTCCCTCTCTGAAATCCACCTATTAAGCCTGTAGAAAAATGACGACCTGTCAGTAATAATTTTTTTCCATAGCATAGCAATATACTACTGTCCTGAATATTCTTTTGTTGTCTTATTTCTGCAGAAGATCAATTTCCTCAGAAAAAACTGAGCATTTGAATAACTTGTCAGCTCTGGATTCAATAAACAAGATTTCAGTGCTTCAATCTCATGAATAATTTCAACTTCCATTTATTTGATCAGCAGAGAAATAATTTAGATTATGTTTCCCTCTTGATTTCACTAATATCCAAAATTATTTATGTAATAAATTGCTCACAGGAGAGAAATATCCCTTTTTAAAAAGTTTCAAAAGAAGCATTATGTATTTGTGTGTTGATGTTCTAAATAAGTGTTTGTAATATGAATTAAAAGTGTGATATAGAGAAAAGCAAGCAGTTATGTGAAAATATGCTAGATTATCAATTCTGTGAGTGCCAGACTACTTGGCATACTGTAATCTCATTGAATTAAAAATTGGTTTTCGTTTATTTATTTTTAATCATTTTAGGGTTAAGCTATTACTTTCTGAATGTGCAAAGTAGACATCAAACTAGAGAAGAGACAAGCAATAAGAAATCATCAAATACCAGTTTTAACAAGGAAACGTGATCTTTATACATACATTACACCAATCTTTGTTTTGTTTATAACTCTAAAATAATATTCTACCTAACATAATGAAATTTATCATGTAAAATTAAAACGCAAAGAAGGGTATATTTCAGAATTAATACTGAAGCAGGTGAGAAACAAAGTCAAATTATTATAATAAAGAATGTCTATTTCAATCAACCCCCCAACTTAATTTAAAACTCCATGTGGTTATTGATCTGTACTTTGACATCTGTCCAACTTTTTAAATTTAATGCATTTTTATCAGTGACTGAAACCAATGAAAGTAAACCAACATAACTGAATTTCTTTGCAGTCATAATTCTACTTACAGCCTAATGTCACATTTAGAGACTCCTGGTTCTGAAAGTACATTATGTACTAACATTGAGAGAAGCCTTAGAGCTAATTTGAGTATTATTGTACAGGAAAACATTCAAGTGCCTGCTTCTTTCTGAGAATATCAGCTGACAAATCGTGGTGCTGGGGCCTGTCTCTTTATGTGCTCTAATGAGACTGCAAATGGTTTTCCAATTTAAAGTGGCTTTGGCAGGCTTATCGATCTGTGAATTGTGGCTGTTTTTAAAGGGAATAACTAACAAAAAAGACAGCGTTTATTGTAAAAGAGGTAGGTGTGTCACACCGAGTTATTTATCAAGGAGAAAAACGTTTCTTTTACAACAACAGCAAGATGAACTCTTTGAGTTTTGATTGAATTACAAGAGTTTCACCAAGTCTTAATAACAGGCATGAATGACTAGAATGCCTACCCAAAAGGTTTTTTTTTTTTTTTTTTTTTTTTTTTT
>NW_016809297.1:3039736-3106259 GCF_001698545.2 Rhinopithecus bieti | reverse complement strand
TTTTTTTTTTTTTTTTTTTTTTTTTTGGAATTAAAATATCCCATCAGAGAATTTTTGACAAAAAAAGACATTTACATAAAACAAATGAAACTACATATGCATTTTCTACTGAATGAATGCAAATAAACCTTTCCATCAGTTATTTTCAGTCAGATCATAGTAACCATAAACAGCAGCAGTAATTTTATGGAAAATGAGGAAATGAGTAAATATAAAATAGTTACTATGTATATGATGATCTTTACAAGATCTTCAATGTATATACATGCAGAATACTATTTCTGTATGGTAAGACTTTGCATTAGCTTTAAACAGACTAATTATATTGTGGATACCCGAGAAGCAAGTAACTTGTTTTCTCATCTTCTCCTCTTCTTTCCTCTCCTCTTTTCTCTCCTTTTCTCTCATTTCTCACTCTTTCTCCCCATTTCCCCCCAAAAATCTCATGGAACTAATATTTTGTAGAAAAGTGCTTCTCAAAACAAGTCACCCTAGATCCTTGTTGAAATGTAAATTCAAATTCTAAATGTTTAGGGATTTTACATTTCCGAAAACTTCTCTGGTGATGCCCACATTGCTTGTCCATCGACTACATTTTGAGTAGCAAGACTATAGAACTCAGTTTGGGAAATGCTAATCCAGGCAGCAAGTAATGATGGGTGGCTAAACAGAGGATGTTGACAATGAGTCTCAGAAAGAAGAAACTAAGATGTGTGATTTTTCAGAGCCATGAGCTTGAGCCATAAGGAGCCTCTGCAGGTTTTTAACATGGTTTATACAGGTATTTTCAGGGAAAGTGAGGTCACTAGATAGAGATTGGACTGTACAAACAAGAATGCTGAAAAGTGATGGAGAACTTGTCTTTGTAAAAATAGACTAAATTGGATCAAAATCACAAGTAGAAATATCACATTTGAATGAAGAGAAACTCCTATTTCAGAAGCAAAATGAAAAGGAGGCTAAAATTGAGCATGAGGTCATTACGTTTTGCAAACTAACGTGGGAGGTACATAATTTCCTTGTACACTGTCCCCATTTTTAGAGAGTAATTAAAGACAGGTTTTGGAACCTTCTGAAGGACACAATAGGAGGAACTCATAAAGTGGCAAATACTGCTAAAGAACACTTTCTATTTCTTTACCAATCCTTAAATGTCTTAAATGCCTTGCTTTGATTTGTCTATAATGATTTTTCATATGTCTTCAAAAAGAGGTAGGGAAGGAAGGAAAAAAAGGAATGGAGGTGGTCGTAGCTCAGGGTTGCAGGGAAACACAGGGCAAGCCTCTTTGCTGGCTCGGCATCTTTCACCCCCACCTTCTTTTGGCAGCAGACTTAGACTTTCCTTTGGTAAATGATTATTCTCCCATTCCCATGTCATCCTGCTGTGCTGTTTATCAGGCCTCCAAGTTTCCAGGCCAATAAAACTTGCCTTTCTAGGAATGTGAACTATGAGCAGTGTTACAAAAGGGCAGAGAATACTTAAATCATTGCAGTGGTGGCACTTGGAAGGGACTAGCCTTTAATTTATATCAGGGTGGTCCCTGCCCCGTCTTTGTTTCTCACATGATATAAATGATTAAATATCTCCTTGTAATGACTTCCTGCTTCAGTGTTATAAAACCAGCTATTGATCTGATTATGTCCATTCACTATACACACACATACACACACAAACACACATCTTTTGTTAAATTTATAATTATGCTATATTTTAACGTTTTATTGTCTATGTAATACATGTCTTCATGGTTTTACAATGTATATACTATCAATGTATTAATCAATTAATCTATTACTAATAGAATTTAAATAAAACAAGTTTTCATGTTTCTAAATATAGCTTGGTTTTTTAAGTGTATTTAAATTCTGATTAAATATAAAGGTTATATGAAGACTCCCCTATAAAAAGATGCTCTCCTTTCAAGGAAAGGAGACAATCATGTATATCTATATTTACAAGAATCCAGATACATTGCATATTTTCAGCATAATATGGGCAAATCAGCTCCAATCAGTGAACAATCACATTCACAGGTACATATTAATGGAGACTCCAAGTTTATTTTTTTAAATAACATTATTATAGATAGTCTGTGTGTATATGTATAATTTGTAAAATAGGAAGATGATTAATACCAGCTTCAAAGCATCATTGCTAATATTAAAGGAAGTAATCTTAGTATCTGACACATAATGAGAAATATGTATGTGTTTCTTGACTTTTCTTTTCCCTACTGTTTTTGTGGTTTCTCCCTTTTCCCTGCTCTAATATACAGTTGGCCCTTGAACAACACAGGTTTAAACTCTGTGGGTCCACTCATATGCAATTTTCTTCTGCTTCTGCCTCTGCTACCCCCGAGACAGCAAAAACAACCATATACTTCCTCCTCCTCTTCAGCCTACTCATTGTGAAGACAACAGGATGATGACCTTTATGATGATCCATTTTCACTTAATGAATAGTGAATATACTTCCTCTTCTTTAATGATTTTCTTAATAACATTTTCTCTTCTCTAGCTTACTTTGTTGTAAATGCAGTCTATAATACAATAAAACATGCATTAGCTGACTGTTTATTAAGGCTTCAGCCAACAGTCAACGTTTTTGGGAGTCAAAAGGTATATGTAAATTTTTTATTGTGCTGGGAATAGGTCCCCCTAACCTACATATTGTTTAAGGGTCAATTTTATATGAATATGTGCATACAAATACACAAGTATTTAAGCAGGTACACAACTGTGAGTGTGCCCATATGCAAAGAGGAATCTAGAAAACTATGGATATTCTGTATGTGGTCTCTTAGTCCTCGGAACACACAATCAAGGTGCTTTAAAAATGTGCATATATTGCCTACTGATGTTGAAATGGCTCCGAATATAATTTTAAAGGTGGTGTCTAAGAGATTAAACAGAATACAGAGCAAGTAAGAAGAGCTAGAGAGTAAACATGTTTAGGCGTTTGAGATGGACTGATAATAGATAAGCACATAATTAGGGACTGAGTTTCCTTCTTAACTAAAATAAATAAAGAAAATTTTCAGTTACATTATTTTTCCTATCTGATACAATGTATAAACAAATCTGTAGACAGAAAGACAAACATATTTCTGAAATTCTCTGTAAGGCACATTTGTCTGGGACCACATTTTATCAAGAACCCAAAATCACCATTCAAAATCTAACATTTCTTGTATTATTAGTCTATAAAAACTATTTACATTGATAAACTTTATTTCAGTTTAGGTATGTAGCTTTGGACAGAGAGATGAGATTCCAAGTATTTTATTTTATGAATATGCAGCATGATATTTACTGATTTTTAATAATTTATTAGACTGTCTCTCTCAAATAGCTTAGGTCTGAAATAAGACTTTGATAGGAGAGAACGTAAATATATCATTGAATTCTCAAAGTGTACAGATCATACTTCTTGTTATGGTCAGGACCATAATTTAAATACTAGATGTGAGGAAGACAGAGTTACATTTTTTCATAAAAATATATGAGATGAATTACTTAATCTGGCTGAAAACAAAAGCCAACTAACTTCAGTAGGGCATGGATGCAGGAATTAATATAAATAGAACTGATTTTGTCATTAAAAATTACTACTTTTCAAGTACTTGCAAAAAACTAAATTATTAAAACAGTAGTGCTCTATGTGATGAAAAAGAATGTTAATCTGAGATTGTATGGAATCTGGTCTTATGAACTGACAGCCTTATCCACAAAAGTATTTGATATGTAATTTTTGGATAGAACTATATCATTTTGGGATCCAGCTAATTAAAATCAGCTGATCGAATTGAATACAAAGGAGTTTTTTTTCAAATATTAATTTACATTAAGATTCTTATCCTGAGGTCCATAGACTTATAGCATAGTTAAATGGGTTTCATACAAAGTGAGTGAGTGTTCATTCCAAAAAATGTATGCATAATTTGTAAACATATATAGTTATTTGTGGAGATGTGGAGATGGTTTACAGTTTACCTAAAATTCTTGAAATGGCACCTAAACAATTAATGAGGATGTTTTAAATATTGGTGAATGGTACTAAATGTAAAAACCAATTGATTTATTCATTATGAGAAATTGGGTAGCTAAAGGAGTCAATTCCTAATCATACAATAAGGTTACATAAAATTTTTTAATGGTACTAGATTTCAGGTTTGAATATAATGGAAAGACACTGAAAGATTGTGCTAAATGATTTAGATACAGATGAATAAAAGGGATGATTAAAAGCAAAATAGATATAATAAGGTATAATTTCAAAAAGTATTAATTCATTACTTCAATCAACCTTTAGTAACAGTTAATTTTAGAATTCAGTACGTAATCATATATTTGGTGCCTCATTCATTTTTGCTTATTGGTTCATAAACTTATTTTTGCAACTGAATGAAAGACTTGTCAATTTAAGTAAATCAAGTAATATAAAATGGCAGATTTATTGTTTGTCCACTCAACCACTATTTTGCTCAATCCCTGCTTCCTTGTTAGCAGACCCCAGATTAAAAAGAAAATTTTTTAGATTAGGCAAAGCAATTTGTTTAATTAAGGTGACCTCTTTTCCTCATTCCAGATCCTGAATCAGATTTGTCCTAAATGGTAATCTGACTATTGTTAAGGACTAATTTACCACTGAAAATGAAGAGAAGGCTCCATCCCTTTTCAAAAGAAAAAGAGAGGCGAGAAAGGCATGCATTATGATTTACTTCTGTTTTAGGCTGGTTTAAAACATGATATATTCAGCAACAGGATACAACTTAATTTAATAGTAATAACATTATTTCCATTCCTGTTCATTTATATTACATTTTATATTATTAATATTAATCACAACCTTATTTTAAAGTTCTTTTATGTTCTATGTTTTTACAAGTGGATGATTGGGGTCATACTCTCATTTGTGGCTTAATAGTGGGATATATTCTAACAGTGCTGAAGTAATGACAGCTTCAGGCTGTGATTTTGCACCTGGTATCTCTTCCATCCACCACTCTTCCTCCAGTTTAAAGTGCTCCGGCTTTACTCACTTCTTTCTGTTCCCTGAACTCTTTCTCCAAACATGCTTCCCTTTCAGGTTCTTTGACCTTTCCCTTTTGTCTGTCTGGAGTTCTCTTTCTCCAGATATTTACATGACTCAATTCCTTATTTAATTTAGTCCCCAATAAAAACTCATTTTTTTTTTCAAGAGTCTTCTCCTTATCCCTTTACCTAAAATACTTTTTGCATTTCACTTGCAATCTTCTTATCATGCATTATTTTATTTTCATAGCACTTTCTTAATTTGTCTCAAAGTCTGACCTAGAATTACACGTGATTTTTTTTCATTTACTCATTGTCTGTTTTTATCCCTAGAATAAAATCTCTTTGAGTACAGGAATGTAGTCTATTTCATACATATGTAGAATAATTAAACGACCACGTTGTAATTGCTCATTAAAGATTAGTTGTATGACTGAATGACTTACTGGTAATGGTATGCTTTATTTTCTTTCTTTTATATTCGATATGGAAAAGTGTTTTAAAATGTCATGCTTGCATTCCTTCACTTGAGATATATTTAAACTTGTCTATGTGTTGTGTTATAACATTGTTCTTAGATATATATATTATACATTACTAAAGTTAATGAAGTCCCAGTTTTATAATGAAAAAAACATGTTCATATACATCAATTAATTTCTTTCCTGAATTCCAGTATTATGCATAATATGCCATAAGAAAAATACCTCTATAATTAAAAGTCATATTGACATAATAAATCAAATGAAGTATACAATAGATAGAATGATTACTTCTAGACGCTTATTGAATAGACACAATTTGTGTTCATGGACCACTCCAGTAGATAAGCTTAAACAGACAATTCTGAGAAGAAATCATCCTCATTATTTTTATTGTTCTAGAATAATAAATATAAGTCTTAAACTTGGGTTTTTAGATGTTTTGATAATCCAGAGACATTTTGTGGCCAGACATTTGTTACAAAGAACTTTGATTTGTAATAACTAGTTTTGAAGTGAAACACACACACACACATATATATATATAACTCATGTGTTTCCACAGTAACCACTCACAAGAGACAAGATCCAATCATTAAATTTTCAAGAATTTTGTGATGCAGTTGTCAAACACAGCTATCATTAAAATTAAATTAACTTACACTTTTATATTAAAAATAAAAGGAAATGAATATTAAAAATCTATTACTTCTGAATTATTTACTACATTTCACTATTATTAAGTCAATTAACTCCTTACCTGGCCCCCACAACTCGTTATTTTCTTTTAAGGTTTCATCTCTTTTCTCTAGTGGATCACTCTTAACTCACTACCCTAAGAGGCTATTTCTCACCCTCTTGACAAATGTATTCATCACAGGCCAATTTACTAACACAGCAGAGCTTTTCTGCAAGCTGATAAATGAATTAAAGCTCATCATCGATGTCATTGTTAAAATTATATTTCATTCTATTACCTAATAAATTCATTAGTGTTGTTTTTCTTGTCCTGATACCTTACATACAGAATTTCACTTAGCTCTCATAATTCTACATGCTAGTGGCAAAAATGTTCTGCAGCTGGAAGAACTAAGGACTACAGAGACTAACCGGCTCACTTTTGATCATAAAATTAGTAAATGATAGATCCAGGAATACGAATTTATTTTGTATCACTTAACCCCAATGGCAGGTAATAGAATTGTCGGTACTGAAATTACCTAATAAAATAGGAATTTGTGATATTTGTGAAGAGAACAGAAGACAGTAACAGCTGATGACAAGGATTTTGAAATCTAGAGTAACTAAACATTGTTCTTTTGGAATTGATTATTTTTGAAAATGAGAAGTTCATAATCACATTTGCCTGTATAATAAAAAATTTTTTAAAGAATTTGTTTATGAACTTTCTTGAGAATCAAACCACATAATTTCTCTTCTGTAATACATACATCACTATTACTTATTAATTTTTCTGGAAATTTCATCCCAGTGACTCCTAATGGAGGATGATTTCTCCCGCCTTGCCCAGATCATTTGGCACTTCTGTTGACAATTTTGATCATGACTGTGTGTGTGAAAAAGTTGCTACTCATAGGGACATCTCATAGGTAGAGGCCAGATATCTGCTAACTAGCCTACCATGTACAGGACAGACGAACCCCACACTCAATAGATATGCTATCAAAAATGTCAATAATGCTAAGATTGATGGAAAAAACCTGAATTAAATCTGCATTTTATTTAGTTTGTATAGACCATAAGTATATCAGAAGGCATAAATCTTAGAAAGAATCAGAATAATTTATTTATTCAGATGATAATCATACCATAATCATATGAGTATCACCTGAAAAAAGTCTAGTAGAAAAATAACAATCGTTGAAGTATATATGTAACAGAATGACTTACATGTGTTCTCTAAAGTACATATACATGTGTTTATAACAGCATATTCATAATAACATAAAAGTGGGAATAACCTAAATATTCACATCAGAAGAATGGAAAAATAAATTGCAGTATAATTCACGTAATGGATACTACACAACACAAAAAGTAATCAGCTACAACTACGAGCAATGACAGGGATAAGTCTTCACAGGCATAATGCTGAGAAAGACAGAATAATGTATATATTATATAATTGTGTTTACATGAAACGTAAAAGCAGGCAAAATTCATCTATAGAGTTAGAAGGTGGGGGTGTGCTTGTCTTTGGAGAGGCTATAGTAACCAGAAGGAACTAGGCACATTGATCATGTTCTAGTTCGTGAACGTGGGTCTGGTTACATGGGGGTTTCATTTGTAAAATGTATTGCCTTGCACACTTATAATTTGCCCACTTTCTTTATTTTACGTTATCAATTAAACATGTACTTACAATATTAAAAACTGCTCTGGTTACAAATAAACATACACAATCAGATCTTTTATAAACATTCATTATTTTTAGTAACTGTAATAACTCTTCTCCTATACGTTCACACACAGGCACACGCAAAAGTGCAAGAAGACCGCACACATCAGAAGCAACTAAATCAGAACACATGCCACTAAACAGAGGCAACTGATAGATGTTTTTACAAATATCCTATTAATAGAAATACAACTTTTTAAAATGAAGATAAATGAAAAAACAAGGTAGAACCAAACATCAATATTCCAGCTCTTTATGTTTATTTATTGTACTTTTGTTAGAATTAGTAAAATTCCTGTTCTTTGATTACTTATCAATAACATGTGCAATATATTTATATTAAATAAATTAACAAATTTTATTTATAGTAGACAAGTCACAACTTTTCCTGAAGTTTTCTATATCTATAATCTAAAAGAAAATCTTGAATTTTGAGGGGAAAATATTTCATTACTGATATTACTGAGATACTGCATAATTAAATATTTTCATTTCAGATGTATCAAAATGAATGTATATTAAACATCTAATGTATTATTTTGACATGAATAGATAAAATATTATTAATATATGGGTATTCTTGAGATCTCTTTCATTTTGATTTTTTGAGCATATATATATATATACACACACACACTGTTTAGTATTAAGGGTTTCTTGCTAAGTTTTCCATAATTTTCCCAGTTGATTTTGTAGTTTTATTTCATATAGGTTTTATAGCATTTGTACTTTTGGTTTTTCATAATGTGCTTAACATTTCCAGTAGAATTTAATCTTGAATTTTGACAGAGTTTTAAGGAGAAAAAGAAATCATAGACCAAGGCTTGAAGAGAAAATGGATGGACCCTCCATTTCCTTAAGTACATTTATCCAAGCCAAACTCCCATTTGTTTTTACACTATCTTCTTAATGTATTTATATGCATCATGATCATGGCACTATTTTATTCAAGCCGAATTCCCTCATCTAACACACATACACACAGCATATAAAATAAAACAAAATCTACAATGAGATATTTAATCCTACCTTTTAATATAACATAGTTCAATAATGGTCCCCAACAATCCACAACCCCACTTAGAAACTACACACATACACACAAATATCAGGCCCTCATGTTTCAAAATGTCTTGCACCACAAAGGAACCTGTTATATGAGTGGGAAACAAAGAAGTTTTCAAACGGAATGTGGCTTGTAGCAAATATCCTTGCCATTGAAGAATAGAAACTGGAAAGTCACTTTGGTCTTCTGAAAGTATAGTTCTAAGCTCATTTCTCAATATTATTTACCACTGTATCTGTACTACTTAGTAAGATTCCTCTAACATTTGAATCAAGTTCTTCAATTTATTTTTATATTATACTTGACATTTTATAATCCAACAAATCATCAAACCCACATGTATTACCTGATATAAATAATTTTAGAACACTTCAAAATGAAATAGTTTATTTATAACAATTAGGAAATAAGTTATATTCTAAGAACATATTTTAAGAAGTATTGTATTTTTTAAAAGATTAATTAGCATAGAGAGTTTGTTTTACTTAAGGGAAGGATTAAAAAGGGAGAAAGTAAAAAAAAAAGAAATCAATATTTATTGTACACAATATCAAGGACATTTACTAGAAAAGTAAAATTCTAATTTTTGAGATGATTCACCTTCTTATTTTACTAAGTATTTTTATAATGTTTCAGTTCATTAGGTTTAAACCTAAAAAGTATAAGGTCTGTTTAGGTATCTGAGAGCCTAGCAACAAGAAGTTTGTTTTAAGCCATTTGTTACTTTGCTTGTAAAACAAACTTCTTTATATAGAAATGGAAAAACAAAACTGTTCTGTTAAGGATCTTTTAATTTATGTTTCTGGCATTCCACTTGTTTCTGGTTGAATTATTGTTAACATGTAAACTTTTACTTTAAAAGATATATTCTCCAATCTTTAATTTTTTGAAACATATATAGAAATTATGCATATCTTTAACTGAAGCATTTACGTTAAAATAAAGAGCCATAAAAGAGTCAGTTTAATGTAATTATATGCTCATACAATAGCATATATTAAATGATACTCATAGGAGAAAAATGTTCTTCCTCGTATAGATATATGAAGAGCTTTCAAAACAAACCTGAAAGTTTTTATGGCTGTGTCTGTGTGTAGGTATCTTAATTTATATCATATATATGTTAACCTGTATATTCAAATAGAAGTTGGGGAAAGAGTTGTATTAGATGAGTGGTATATACTCAGTTCCCCAGAACCTTTTTGGTCCAAGCATGTTATTCTTTCCCAGAGCAAGATGTTCCATAATTCCAACAAACCCGTTATCATTCATCTACTACTTTCATTGCAGAACTTCTCCCCTTATTTATTCTTATTCGTTCCAATTCATTGACTTCCATACCAAACCAAAATATTATGATGATTGAAAGGAAAAACTTAAACAATCCCTTCCTTCAGGGAAGGGATTTCAGACATTTGCTCAACCAACACACCTGAAGCAACACTTTAAATGGTTGCTCAGAGGGAATGGTTACATTTTCACAAATTTGAAGTTAATATATTGGCAATTTTATTTTCGTTATTTGAAGGGGACCATATCAACAAAAGCAAATAATTTTTATGGCACTCTGAGAATGAAATTCAGGAGCAAGAATGTATCAGAACATCTGAAATAGAATAGGAAATCTTACCAGATTTCTTTTCCTAATCTATACTAAAGGATAATTTATTTTAACTTTATTTATTATAAAAATGTTAAACAACTCTTACCTCTTATCTTTGCACAGAATTTTCCTTGTAACACTTCAGATTTAGAAGTATGGCATTTAAATCATGTTATGTCAGATAGAACTAAGCCTCTGCATGAACTACAACACACAATAAGTGTCATGCACTACTGGTTTCACTAGAATGTTAAGGAAATTTCTGAAGCTTAAAACAACAGCAACAAATTTAGCAGTGATACAAGGCAAGGAAAATATAAAACATAAAATGGTCTTCCTTAAGAAATCAGCAATCAGAGATCTGTATACTAAAAAATAGATCTTCCAGGAATGTGAAGAAGTTGAAGCTATATCTTTCACATTAATCTAAAGACCATGAAAAAGATTAAACTTGTCAGTAGCATCTCTGGTCATCATCAGAAACAGACTAAAATTCTGTCAGGAAGCAGATACTCCAATCTACTACCAATTTAAGGTTATGGTATTCTCTATCGATTACACATAGTAAAATATGAGCTATAATCAAAATTACTACTAAGAATGAGAATCAATAAAAACATTAACAACATAATAGGTTAATATCAGATTTCTCAATAGCAATAATGGAATCTAGAAGATAGGGGAGTAACATCTTCAGTAAAGAGAGAACAAACTCCTTAAAAAGAGAGAGAAAAATAAAGAAATAAATAGAAATATGCCAAAAGATTTGAATTATAAAAATCAAAAAACAAGAAACAACTAAATGATATATTGCAAGATATAATAAAGTGAACCCAGATGAGAGATTTCAGATACAGAAAGGAATAATGAAGAAACAAAATACAAATTGAGAAAAGACATTTGCAACTCATATGAGCAGCACAGAATTTATATTCAGTATACAAAGTGAAATTTTATAAGCCAAACAATATTTTTTAAAATATGAAAAACAGGTATTTTACAAAAGAAATGCTAATTATAAAACAATCTATGTAGAAATATTCAATCATTTATAATAGGGAAATGCAAATTAAGTAAACAATAAGATGCTAGTTTACAGTCATTGCTTAAGCAAATATCAATACTACACGTTGGAGATGACTTATAGCAAAGGGTTGTATTATAGCATATGATTGCGTTAAATTGGTACAAGTATTTTGGAAAACCACTTCTAATTGTATTTTTAGTAAGTTTTATGTTAGAGATGCTTTAACAGAAAAATTACACATATCATACAGAAAATTGTAAACATAATACAGAAACATTATACTCAAACAAAAAAGAGGAAAAAGAGAAGAAATATTAACACATGCTCAGAAAAATGTGGTACTCACTAAGCAAATCAATATATGTATAACAGAAGTAATAAGAGTGGAGATTTAGAAGCAATAAAGTATTCAAAGTAATAATACCTGAGGCCAGGCACGGTGGCTCACACCTGTAGCACCGGCACTTTGGGAGGCCAAGGCGGGCGGATCACGAGGTGAGAAGATCGAGATCATACTGGCTAACATGGTTAAACCCTGTCTCTACTAAAAATACAAAAAAATTAGCCAGGCATGGTGGCGGGAGCCTGTAGTCCCAGCTACTCAGGAGGCTGAGGCCAAGAATGGCGTGAACCCGGGAAGTGGAACTTATGGTGACCCGAGATCCCACCACAGCTCTCCACCCTGGACAACAGAGCGAGACTCCGTCTAAAAAAAAAAAAAGAAAAAAGAAAAAGTAATAATATCTTAACACTTACAGAATTTAATGAAAAACATTAATCTACAAATTTAAGAGGCACAACAAACTCCAAATAGTATAAATGCAGAGATATCCACACAGGCACATCATAGTAAAAATGTTGGAAAGATAAAGACAAAGAGAAAATCCAAAGTGCTGGGATTGCAGGAGAATCTTGGAAGCAGTTACGAAAATATGACTCATTTCTTATAAGAAAACCCCAATAAAATGAAGTTAATACAATGTATAAAGTGATATTTATAGCTGTAACTCCTATATTAAAAAGAATAGCTCAAATTAATAATCTAAATTTTCAGCTTAGTCACCAGAAAAAAGAAGAGAAAAATCAAAGCTTCACCAACCAGAAGAAAGGAAATTATAAAGATTAGAGCAGAAATTGATGAAACAGAGAACAGAAAAGCTGTAGAGAAAATTAATGAATCCATAAACTTTTTATTTATAATGATCAGATATTGACACAATTTTAGTTGGACCGATCAAGAAAAAAGAAAAAAGACACAAATTATGAAAATCAAGAATTAAGGAGAAAATCCAAATAGACCTATAATAAGGCAAGAGGTTAAATCAGTTACAAAAAATTACTTACAAAGAAAAGTCCAGGCATACATAGCTTCACTGGTGGGTTCTATCAAATATTAAAGAATAAATATTGTTTCCAAAAAATAGAAGAGAAATAAACACTCTCTAACTCATTCAATTAGGACAGGATTGCATTGATAACAAAACTAGATAAAGATATTACAAGAAAAAATACTACAGCCCAATATATTTTATGAATATCAACACAAATATCCTCAGTTAGATACTAGCAAATCAAATCCAGAGAACAAAAAGTTGATTATACACCATGATCAAGTGGGATTTGTTCCATGTATGTAAGCTTGGTTTACATCCGAACATCATTTAATATAACATATCATATTAATAGAACAAATGATCATGTCAATAGACACAGTAAAAACATTAGACAAAATTCCACTAATCATGCTTTCATGATTAGTGGGAAAAAATCACTAAAACTAGAAATAGAAGGTAACTTCCTCAATCTGATAAAGGGCATCTATAAAAATTCCACAGCTAACATCCCGCTTAATAGTAATAAGATTAAAATTTTCCTTCCTAAGATGGGAACAAGACAAGGGTATCTGCTGTTACCACTTCTACTCCACACAAAATCCTTCACAGAAATGTTTCTGACAGCTTTGTTCATAATTGCCAAAACTTAGCAGCAACCAAGATATCCTTTAGTGGGTGAATGGATACACAAACTGGCAATAGGAATGGACAAGCCACATAAAGACATGGAAGAACCTTAAATGTCAGTGAAAGATGCCAATCTGTAAAGACTACATACTGTATTATTCAAATTATGTAAAATTCTGGAAAAGGCTATGAAGACAGTAAAAACATCAGGGGGTTGTAGAGGTTTGGGGATAAGGTGGAGGAAAAAGAGATGAACAATCGAAGCAGAGGAAGTTGTTACAGCAGTAAAATGATTCTGTATAATATAATAATGGTGAATACATGTCATTATATATTTGTCAAAACCAACAGAATGTACAATATAGAGCAAATCCCAATGTAAACTATGTGCTTAGGTAATAATAATATATCAATATTAGCTCATCAATTATAAAAAGTTTACCACGCTAATGGAAGATGTTAATAATGAACTGGAGAGAGGAGGCATTAGGGGTGTATACAGAACTCTATTTTCTATTCAATTTTCCTATAAACATTAAAGTACTCAAATAATAAAGTCTATTAAAAATAAAAAAACAAGTAAAAAAAATCTATTCTCTGAAAACCATAAAACATTGTTGAAACAAATTAAAGAGGCTCTAAACAAAAGGAAAGGTATGCTATAGGTTACCGTGTCCCCCCACCCCACTGATATGCTGAAATCTTAACTCTCAGTACTTCAATATGTGAACCTAATTGGAAATAGGGTTTTTGAGGATATTATTGATGTAGTTGAGGTCAGGCAGTTGTTTGCGGTTAATCCAATATGACTTTATCCTTACAAAAAGGGAAAATTTGGACACATACATATACACAGAGGAATGCTATGTGAAGAATGGAGTTATGCTGGTACAATTTAAGGAACTAGCAGGAGAGAGACCTGGAACAGATTCTTCCTCAGCACTTTCAGAGGAGCATGACCCTGATGGTACCTTAAGCTTAGACTTCTAGCCCCCAAAATTATAAGACTATAAATCGTTGTTGCCCAAACCACCCAATTTGTGATACTTTGATATGACAGCCCTAGCAAACTGATATAACATCCCATGTACATGGATCAAATGACTTAATATTGTTAATATAGCAATACTTCCCAAGTTAATCTACAGAATCACTGACATCTAAGAAGTCAGAAGTTTGACTGAATTCTCTGAAGAAATTAATATAGTGATTCTAAAATTCATATAGAGATTCAAGGAAGCTGGAAGAACCAAAATAACCCTCAAAACAAACAAACAAACAAAAAAAATACAGCCTGAGCAACGTGGTGAAATCCCATCTCTTCTAAAAATACAAAAATTAACAAGGCGTGGTGGCACACATCTCTAACGCCAGCTACTCAGGAGGCTGAGACATGAAAATTGCTTGAACCTAGGAGGAAGAGGTTGCAGCAGGAGCAGAGATCGTGGCACTGGACTCCAGCCTGGGTGACAAAGCAAGACTCTGTCTTAATAAAATAAAATAAAATAAAATAAAATAAAATAAAATAAAGATAAAGTTTGAGGACCTATAGTTCCTGATTTCAAAACTTACCACAAAGCAACAGTAAATTAAGAAAGTGGTTCTGGCATGAGGATATTATATAAATCAATGGAATATAATTGGAAATCTAGAAATAAACCATCACATTTACAATTTGTTTCAACAACAGTGACAAAACAATTCAATGGGGAAAATATGGTCATTTCAACAAATGGTGCTTTAACAATTGAACATGCAATAGTATAGAATTAGACCCCTAACTACCTCACATCCAATATAAAAATTTTCTAAAAATATACCATAGGCCTACATGTAAGTATAAAAGCTATCAAACTATTAGAGAAAATATCAGGGTAAAATTTCTGACCTTGGATTTGCCAATAGCTTCTTAGATACTTTACTAAAACAGAAGCAAAAATAGAAAATACATAAGTGAACTGGACTTCAAAAATTTAAAGTTCTGTGCTTCAGTGAACACCATCAAAAAAAAATTGAAGCAAAACTACTGAATGGATAAAGTATTTGTAAATTATTTATCTGATGAAGGAATTCTATCAAGATCATGTAAAGAACCCTTACAACTCAATAATAAGAGGACTGATCATTTTTAAATAGGAGAAATATCTTAACAGGCATTTCTCCAAATAATATATACAAATGGCTAATAAGCACATAAAACAATGCTCAAAATACCTGGTCATCAGGAAAATGCAAATCAAATCCACAACGAGATACCACTTCCCACACACTAGGATGACTATAATAAAGACAGATAATAACAGGTGTTGCCATAAATGGAGAGATTAGAAAACTCACACACTGCTGATAGGAACATGTAACAGTGCAGCCACACTGGAAAGCATTTTGGCAGATCCTCAGAGTTAAACCTTGAGTTACCAGTTCATCTAGCAAATCTGCTCTTAGGTGTAGACCCAAGAAAAATGAGAACATATGCTCATGCATAAACTTGTGCACAAATGTTCATAGTAACATTATTCATACTAGACAAGAACTGTAAAGAATCCAAATGTTAGGGTTAAAATAAAAATCTTCTCCCAGTTGACTCTACTGCACAGCAAAGGCTAAGAGTTGCTTATGAGAGCACCACCGGTTCTTAATGTACGGGCCCCCAGACCTACAGCATCAGCATCACCTGGAGACTTGTTAGAAATGCAAATTCTGAGCCTTCCCCACCAGCCCAACTGAAGAAGAAATTCTGGTACTGGGGCCCAGCAATTTGTGTTTTACTAAGCCCTCCAGGTGACTTTGATACCGGTCTAATCACTTTATTAGGGGATCAAAAAAGGCTTCCTGAAGATGTTTTATCTATTCTGAGGCCTACAATAGGTGTAGAAAGGGAAGGAGGTGTGGACCTGTTTGCCTACGTCAATAAACTTGGCATCATCTCTGTCTTCTTTACCTTCAAACTGAAATGTTCATTCTGTGCTGAGATTCTGCATTTCTAACAAGCTGGCAATTGATGTCCATGTTGCTGACCATAAGAACAGTCTATTGGTAGAGAGGATGTAGAGCATTTCAGGCAGGTGAGCACTGAAGATGAAGAAGTTTGGAGAAATACATTAAGTGTCAGAGAGGTATGGGATAAGGCTTTAAAAAGAAAAAAAGCAAAATCATGCAAAACCTTGCAAGGCCTCTAATTTATCCTAAGTTAAAGCAAATCATTAATTATTTAAACAGTATAGTGATTTGACTTGATTTGCATTTTAAAAATTTACTCCAGCCACTGAATTGAGAATAAACTCAAAAGAAACCAAACTTGAAGGTTAGAAGATTAGGAGGCTATTATAGGCATCCAGGCAAGTGTGATTTTGGGGAGGGTTAAAATAATAGTGGCAAGATATAAAATGTGGACATATTTAAGATGCATTCTGTAGGAAGAACAAATAATTATTTATGTGTTGGATATAAGGTGAAAGAAAAGGAGATATGAAGAATAAGACATATGTATAATAAAATATATAAAATTGTAAATACCTACTAGATAGCCAAGTGGAGATAACCAGTAAATAGCTGGTTACATTGAGCTGAAATGCTTAAGAGAAGTTTAAGTTCAAGTTCAAATTTGAGAACCTACATATCATATACTTTGTATGTATGTATTTTTTCCAAATCCATGACAAACATAGGTAGAGCATACAAAGATACACTGATCTACAACTAAGCCTGAACAAACTTCAACATTAAGAGATTTGGAACAGGAAGAGTACAACAGAGGAGACAAGAGAAGCAGCTACGGAGTCTGGAAGAGCTCCCAGCTGACTGTAGGGTTGTGAAAGGCAAGCAAATAATGTTTCTGGAATAATGGTGAGATCAACACTATAAAAAAAATTGCTGAGAAATCGAACAAAATCAGGAGATAAATGTGGACATTTAATTTAACAACAAAAATCACTTGCAAGAACAAATCTAATGAAAAATTTAGGGCAGAACCAAGATTTCTTGTTACCATTCTTCCAGTTTCAGAGTGAATAAGAGGAGAAGAAATAAAATGTATGTGAAAAATTCTTGCCAAAATTAGTGCTTCTTAATCGCCTTCATAAGAATCTCATTCTCTTTCAATTTCCAAAATGTTAGAATTACTCTCTTTTTTCCTCTTATTGTATACACTTTTCCTACCTCATCTGAACTATACGCTTTCCTTTAAGCAAAACTTTGTCCTCAGAGCTATTTATATTCAACTAACTTCCTTCTGGAAGCCTCAAGTGACTGAAGATAAACATATCTCAGAGGCATCTCAGAAGAATGTAGGCATCTCAGAGGGAAATAACTAACAGCCTTGATGTAAATATTCAGTTTAAGTAAAGCCTAAAGCTCCCTGCCCAACAAGATACTGGTAGGAAAGAATGAAGTAGCTGAAAGAATAGAAAGAAATGCTTGAAAACTTCAACACACAAAAGAAACAGGAAGGCAATGATAAACCTAGTTAAAATGTCTGGCTGAAACAATGCTGCTGCTGATAAACGTAGCTGTTCTCTTTAGAGAAAACTTCACAGATGATATGTGTAATCATAAGTATATAGGTAATCACCATGTAAGTCATTCTTATTACAAATAATATAAACAGATGGAATACTTGTAGGATCCTCATAACCTAATTTGATTTTTAGGCCATTGGAGATTAACTACTTTGTAAGAACTACTAGAGTGACATTGAAGAGGTAGGCATGAGGTGTGTGTAGCCTGAATAAGAGTAGCACCTGTCATGTAGTAAATATGATCATTCTAAGACAGATCATACAAATAACATTGGCAAAACTCATGATAACAAGGTATATCAAAATGTAAAACAAATGAACAGCAATTCAAAATATGCTAAGACTTATCTCAGGATAACTTTAAGAAAAAATGATAATCGATAGATGTAAAACTGTTTCAAATAGAGATTAGGAAATTAACTGCCTTTTCCATTTATCCATAAAGGAGATTTCACACATTTTGATAATTTCAAATGCAGTGCATTTGAATAGTAGGATCCTTCCAATACCAGAATGAATCTTGCCCCCTACAATGACTCTTATGTCTACATAATAAAGGACTCAATAAATTTGTTAAAAGTTTGAGTTCTATTACTCAGCAAAGTTCACTACCAGCACACACCTATGTGCTGCAATTTAATAAATTAAAGTTTTGGTCAATATTTAGGAAGGATTTTAGGAAGCCTTTGTTAAAAATCAAAAAGTGCTGCAAAATAGTGAGTAATTTACTAATGGGCTCATATCTTTAGGGGTTGTGAAAATGAACTGCTAATTAATTCCTTTTAACCAAGAATTAATACACATTCTATTAGTATCAAAGAGGCTACATGAATAAGACAACTTCTCAACCTCTAGAAGCTCTTAGCTTTCAGTAAAACTTCAATGTCTATACAAGAAATATTATTGTAACATCAAAGACCAATGTAGTTGCATATAAATATACAGGCACTTGAGGAGAAGAAGATAAATATCCCCATGAGTGCAACGGAGCAGATGTAAAGATCCGTAAGTGTCAGTATTAAGGTGAATTTTTGTTTGTATCTGAACTGTGATACTTCTACTAGAGGGAAAAGTCATTTCAAAGGCAAATGAGCAGTTAACACGAAATTAAACATTCTTGTAGCCTTTATTCTTGTCTGCCACCTCCTGGCTTCCTCCCTCCAACCCAACCTTCACATGTCCATTGCAGAGGAATTAAAAATTTCACTTAAAGCCTGTCAATCGTACACAAACATTTTTCAGAGGCTATCAAATGCCCAAATAGGAATCTGTGAACCTTTTGAGCTTTCTAGTTTCATGGTTGAAAATTTCCGTTTCAAAGTTTAACGTCTAATTAAATCTAGTATCTCAGTTTTAAAAAACTAAGGGCATAAAAAAACATTTTTTAAAATGCTTAGTCTGATTCAATGACTAAAAAGAGGGTTCCCCAGACAGAAATTGAACATCCCTAACAATCCTTTGTTTAAAAAGCCTACATTACTTATGGAGTTTTCTAGTGATATCTTGAGAAGAAAGATTTAGAATGCTGCTTTGGTCTATTTGAAGAGTTATTTATTGTGTGATACTAATGGGAGTGGTACAATAAATAAAGTGACCTAGCATTGGAGACAGTTTCTTATGTAGCCAACTATAGTACAAAGTAAAATGTGATAACTGGGGTACAAAAGAGCATGATAATATAAGAAGTTGAGAGAATAATTTCAACTAAGAAGTTGAAGAGACTATAGAAATGTGCCTCAAACAATTGGGAGGAATATATGAATACGTTTCCCAAGGCTAGCTTTTGTGCACCCAACAGTGATCTTGAAACTCCTTTTTTATAAGTTACGTATTGCCATTCATATACTGTATCTTGCTTTGTTAATTGTTTCTATTTCATATGACACTGCCACGATATATAACCATGCCTGTTTCTATTTATTACTTTTTCTGTATTGCCATTTGTATTTATTACTTTTTTTCAAGGTTTTTTCTTACTTGCCCCAAAGTATTTCATATAGTGTACCTGAAATTATTCGACAATAAAGTAAATAGATTCATTTAGAGTCTTAAATGAATGATACAAATAAAAGATAGTGAAAGTTCAAAATTCAGTTGACACTCATAGCACTATAAAATCATAAATTTTAAAATATTTATTTAACTTTTTTTAATAGAAATACAACCTTGTTAACAAATTACTACTTGATAAATATTGTGTTTATGTAGAATCAGTTTAAGGTAGAATCTGTTATACTGTATATGTACCACTTAAATGCATTAATTTGTAACCCTTATAGAAATTCTAGATTGTTCTTATATTATTCAAACAATTTTGGCAGCATTGGTTTATAAAAATTAAGTCAACATCCAGTCAATCCTAGTGTCCATATTACTCTATAGAGGAGACTCACACATCTAACAGGTTAGTTTTCCTTAGAGCCGCAAAGTTTTCAAGGATAGAATGAAGAAAGCTTTTGAGAGGGCTGAATGGTCTCATGAGGAAGAGCTCATCCCTTGAGGGAAACCTACATACAACATAATGGTTTTATGTTAGACAAATAAAGGGAGTAGATGTAAGACTGAACGTGTTACACAGTTATGAGTTTTCCTAATTGTTAAGCGCAAATCCCACACCAATACCTCTCCCAACACAAACGTACACACACACACACACACACACACACACACACACACACCCCAGGAGATATTAGTAAAGTCAGAAAAACAAAGAAGCCTAAACTTCAGGAAACTTCTCTTTCAGTACTCTTCCTTTAATTACTGGCTTTATGACAAAATGTCCCAAAGATGCCATTTCCTTTTCTGAAAGTAACAAGTATTTTCATTGCTTCAAGCCTTTTCAGCTTTAGTCTGTTTGTGTCATATGATTGCATATCCTTGCCATGTTTTTATCACCTCCTCATATGTAAATGTAACTGTTTTCATAAAGCAAGTTTCCTGGCACCTGCTGGGCAGAGAGCTGGATGTTATGAGGATGTTGTCCCCACATAGCGTGCTGGAATCTCTCCTCCTCCATGGGAGCCTCCCTTAAGAACAAGCCTTTAGGTGGATTAAAATCCTATCTATAAGAAAATGACTGTTTATTTCTGAATGAATAATCCAGATTCAGAATATCAGAATCCAAATAAAAACCTAACTACATGATTCCAAAGTTTTATTCTGGAATTCATCTCTGTCATTTGGTTGAAGAATCACCACTGATATTGATGTGGTGTGTTATATGGTATTTTGTTTGGGATTTTATTGTTGTATAGATCAACAGGAGGACAGTTGGATGAAATGTGACATCTTTCCAAATGTGTCTTCTCATTTAGGAAAATTGAATATTTTACCATTTGTTCAGTTATTTTATATTCTTTGAAAAACTATTATGCATTTTGTCATATAATTAGTACATTTATTGGTAAGTTTATTTCTAGGTACTTTATAGTTTTTTTCAGTTACATTTGCTAATGGGTTACAGCTGGTTTATGTGAACGCTATTGATTCTGACAGACTGATTTTATACCTAGCTGACTGATTTTATACCTGCATTTTCCAGTGAAATAGAGAGATTTAAAAAATATATATGTGTTTTATCCTCAGGGCATTTTAGATGGGAGGGGAGTTATATGCCTTTGTTCCTTCAATCTGACATCATAATCCAGTTTCTTGAATTTAATATTTTTAAATTTGGGGGAGGAAACTAATTTGGGTATTTACAGCCCTAGGATTCACTAAGGACAACATAACTCATTTGTAACCTAGTAACCAGGTTTGTCACCAAATTACATATTGCCATGCTTACTTACTAAGTAACTGCTCCAGTGTGCTCTTTCAGTGTGCGTGAAAGAAGTAACTGGAAAGCTCAGTTAATTTGAGAATTTCAGTTCTGAAGAGGTGATTGTATTTCCTCCACAATCATGGCTGTGGAGAGAAATGAATGAAAAGCTCTATAGCATTAGATTTTATCACTGAGATTTAAAAAAAAAACAACAGCATTTTCTATAGTATTTATCCTTCACTTTAAATCCATTTACCTACAAGATTTTATCCCACTTCATATGAAAATATCTATATACATAAAAATATCTAAATATGTACACGTATCCCTATTATAAGAATTATTCATGCTTTTCCTTAAGCAAAATGATTCTAATATTTATGAGGGAAAACATAACATTTTCTTTCATCACTTTTCCACAAAGTGGTCACACTGGCTGTATTTTTATAGGGAAGACAACTTCATCATCAGTCATTTATGAACACAGGTATGAGTTACAAATTAGAAATTTACCTCAGTGTGACTTTTGGAAGACTTACTTAACTTCGAAGTTACAGATAGATGATAACTAAGATCAGCCTCTTAACTTTGATGTATTTATATATTTTGAAGATGAATTTGTGAAACGTAAGAATCAAGTGTGAGGTGTGACAAATGCATTTAGTTCACTTTGAATATTTTGCTGCCATTCAAAACAGTACTTAAAGAATATATAACAGCTTGGAAAATTGTGATCTATTTAAAGAAGGAAAATATGAATTTTTTATACTACTTGATTATAGAAAAGAAGTTTTCACCTAAAAAGTTTTTTTAATGAATCCAAAATATTACCAGTACTTACATTTGTATACTAAAACTACAGGTAATCCTCTGACTTTATTTTTTATTGTGTTTTACAAGATGGACCTAAGAAATGTATTATTTTTAAATAAAATATATTTTGAAAGTATCATCAATAAAGAAATACTACTGTGGTAAAGGTAAATAAGAGTATGAAGAATATAAATATAAGCTCCTGTATATTATAATTTGAGAAAAAATGATTATACAAATATAATTTTGTATAATGAAGTCAGAGAAAATCCAGTCAAACAGTGAAAGTGAGGAGTTTCCCTAAACTTTTTTGATACCAACAAAGGTCAATCTGTGTTATTACTATCAATGTCACATCACAAATCATCTTTTTGTACATTCTGACACCATTGTGAATACTGTACACTTTGTACTGTGAATACATTTATCTTACCTTCCTCCCAGATGTGATAATTTATACTAACAAATATTTCTCTTGTCAAATTAAGCCAAAGATAAGCCATTGGTAAGTGTTTTATTACCCATGATCTCAGGCGGAGGGCTTAGGACAAACATGAGAGGACATGACATCCCAATTTAAAGATTTATTACAGTTTATTGTGAGGGCTATAGGCTGTTTTCCCTAACGGTTCACTAAAAATCACTGACATGGGGTGGATTGACTAAGAAGAAAAAGTATACAAATCTATTTAATGTGTATGCAGGGGAGCTTTCCATTCCATCCATCTTTGACATATGTTCAGTTATAATGCTTTCAATTTCTGCTTTTTCCTGAATTTTTAATTTATTTTGAAAATATTTACATTTTATTATATTTGTTTGGAAGATTTGTGTGCATGCAGCTTAGCTTTTATTTTTTTCCATATAATAAAGTTTTTTGAACAAAACATTGATTTTATTTCCATATTCCTCCGTTTTCTCTTCAGACACACCCTGGTGGTAACGCCAAGACTCTTTAGTAACCAAACCTTTCTAATTTAAGCACATATAATTTAGGATTTTATTAAATGTTCTGTCTCAATGAATTGTGTTTAGTAAGTTGATTAAAGTGCACTCCGTTTTATTAGTCTCATGTGGCTGAGATGTGGCAGCCATGGCCCTGCCTATGGAGATGCAAGGGAGAACCAACTGCCCAGATCTGAAAAGTGTGGTTGGGATCAACAGCTTTCACCTATCAGCTCCTTCTGTTTCATCACAGCTTTTGAGCTGGGGTCACTCTTCTTGAAGTGGCCACAGCAGATAACTGAGCAAACTATGATACAAATGTTGGGCCATTTTTGCTACACACGGAACTCTCCTAACCAGCAATGTTTCTTTCAGATCTCCCTGCTGGGCTGGTAGATTTTATAAAATCCAAAATGTGGTCTGAAATTTCCTCCTACACAATCCTGCTTCTTTCTCACCCCACCCACAGCACTTTTTTTTAATAGGTGTTACTCTCCAATAAACTTTTCTAGCCTCTCTAAACTTCAGTCTCAGCCTCTGCTGCTCAGAGGATCTAAGGTTCACACAATGCAGAAATGATCTACTAGTAACACAGCCCAAAGTATTGCAGACTAATTAACTACGTTATCTTTCCAATGGGTAAAAACATGTCCTCTCAGCCTTCACATTAAGTGGGATGATATATTTACAAATTCTTTAAAATTACAATGTCAACAACATAAAACCATTTGTCTAGAACTTTAAAAATTGTAACTTTGAATAGTATGTGACACAAGTGTATACTTCTCAATCATCAGTTTAATTCATTATGTATGTAATGGTTTACATATTTTATGAGGCATTTCCAGATATTCAAAATAGAGAAAAAACTTATATGTCCATATTCTGAGTACCACTTCTTCAATTTCAGAAGTGAATAAGGTAATTTTCAGTGTGAGAATGGCTGTTTCCATTTGCATCTTTTACTTCAGCAACAGAATTTTAAAAGACATCTGACCTTTCCTGCTGTAGTGATTAAAGTAATAGCAGCAGCAACAACATATGCATTGTGTTGATCTTTTTTAAAGATCAAAATTGCATTAATCATTTTAGATTTTGAATGAAATAATTTATTTGGAGGTAGAGAGTATGTGTTCATGTTTATAAATAGATGTCTTTCATCATGATCCGGATAGGTCAAATTTTGTCTTTTTCTTTTTACTCATTCAAAATGTAATGAAATATTTACCTGTGCTTTCACATAACAGATTAATATTTATAAAGTGCTCTGTAAATAGCTATAGCTGTGTATGTGTGTGTGTGTGTGTGTGTGTGCACACGTATACAGGCAAATGACTAGAAAACATGTTAGTAAAATTGGCAAGGCTAATAAACTTCCTTACAATGATTTCAAGTGAGACACAATTTTTCCTTTTCCATTTTAATGTTTTCATTAAACATACAATGTCATGGTTACTAATGTATAAACTATTATATAATTCAAGATTCTACCAGTTGCAAGTGACAAAAACTCAACAAAAATGAGCTTAGGCAAGATATAAACTATATTGACCCATTAATTAAACTATAGATCTCAAAGTAACCAGAGCCAAAATTTTATAAGCCACTTGCCCAATTGAGCACTTTCATTCTCTCTCTTCATTTCTCATATTTGTTTCTCTTGCCCTGCTTATCTTATTCTCTCAAGCTGTCTTTATAAAGCTAAAAACATTGACCAGATGGTTTTCAGGTTCTCCCCTCTTAGGTTTCCATTCCAAAATAAAGAATCTTTATCCCATAACCCCAGCTTTAAAAATACATGAGCAGAAATGTTTTGTTATTTTACTTGGTGGATGCTCTCTTCTGTTTCCAGGAGGGGAGTTACTGAAAGGAGAATCTTATATAAAACTAAATAGTTGCTCTGGGAACCCTGAGCTTTGGAAGGACAAAATAAATATGCAAATATGCAAAATGTACTTTTCATTGTCTAACAAATAATGGGAAGTATGGCAGCCAGGGAAAATCAGTGGATGTGCACATTTGTTCCTTTGATTTATTTCAGTGGAAGTTCCTTCTAAGTATTTGATTGAAGTAATCAAATTTGCCAAAATAAAAGTTCAGTGGAAGTTAGAATTCAATTTATTTAGTTTGTAAATGGTAAGATGAACAAATATTTGAGAATTAAAAAAAGTTTAACCCTTTTATGAAAAATTAATCAGGTGTTTCCTTAAAAGTAAATTCACACTGGAGTGGGGGAATGGTGATCTGCCTGTTGAGAATCGATTCACTTACTAAAATTCAGAGACAACGGCTGGACAATTGTTTGATGTGCTAGGGAGTGATGGAGAAAGATTTGATTGCCAGATAGGCTTGTTGTAGTGCTCCTGGTTTTAAATATGTGCTAAATTCCCATTTCTTAGCTAACATTTATCGAGTTTTTTTGGTCTTCCAGGAGATTTGCTCTAATTTGATCAATATTAATAAAATTTACCATGCTACAGTCAATCACTGGCAAACATGAATACATATGGCACAGATCTTGCTCTGCAGCTGCACGTAGCACAATGAGGAAGACACAAAGGTAAAAATAAAATTATATATACATATATATATACAGATGTAGGATATTTGTTATAATAAAGATATACTGAAAAATTTTCAGTAGGAAAATTATTTATAAGAAAAGTGTGGAAATTTGGGAATAGGGAGAGGTTTCACTTTGGAGGTGATGTCCAGTAAACATTTGGAAGAATCACTCTGCTTATCAGTTGAGTTATGAATAAGTTACATAATATGTGTTAAGGCATAGAGTTACAAAATGGTATCATATTTTGAAGAGTTATAAATATTTAAGATTGCCCAGCCCAGTGGCTCACCTGTAATCCCAGCACTTTAGGAGGCCAGACAGGCAGATGGCTTGAGCTCAGGAGTTTGAGATCAGCCTGGGCAACATGGCAAAACCTCATCTCTACAAAAACTATAAAAATTTGCTGCGTAGATTGCACCTGCAGTCGCAGCTACTTGGGAGGCTGAGGTGGGAGAATCACATGAGCCCAGAAGGCAGAGTCTACAGTGAACCAAGATCGCACCATTGCACTCCAGCCTAGGTGACAGAGCTAGATGTTGTCTTAAAAATAAATAAATAAATAAATAAGATAAATGGAAGATAAAACATATGAGTATTACAGACAGATTTTAGATGGTTAGTAAAGGCCAGTAAATCAGTGATCTTGTAGGTTATGCAGAGGGTACTAGAATTTATTTGATCATAATTGGAAGTTTGTAAACAGGAGTTGGGCTAGTTAGGGGGAAGTGAGAAAATGAAGCTCTCATTTTTAAGAGATCCTGCTGGTAAGACTGAGGAGGAAATATGGAGGACGAATTGACTGTTGGTCATTAAATGAGATAAGATGCAAAAGGGATAATTTCTTGAACCAAATCAATGACACTCAAGATTTACATTATAGGCTTTTATAGTATTCAGGGTTTCATTAGTTGCAAGTGACTGAAACCCAACTAAGAATGGCTTATGCAACAGATAGTACTGGATCATAACCTAACTATGATGACAATTTGAATAGAGTAGAGAAGATAAAATAAATAAGGGATATGGATTGACTAGATCTGAGTAGTGAAAAAAGCAGCGGTAGAGGGAATGGATTCACAACATTTCTTTCTTGATGATTGGTTTTATGATGTTAACACCAATTTCATTTGGGAGGATCAGAAGAGTATAAGATACAGGTCTAGTTGGAAGATAATACATTTTATTTTGATATGTAGTACTGAATATACTCTAGATATGCAAGTAGAAAAATCCTAGAAGCAGTAGGTTATATTGGTTTATACTTGAATGGGGTTAAGTCATTTTAAAGACACAGATTTGGGAGATAGTTGTGTACACTGTACTTTGAAAATAAATATATTGTCATAAGTATATAGTTAAGAATGAGAGGAGTTATAAAAATTAGTGTGCAACTAATATGCAAGTATGAGTAGGAGAATAGTTTTTAATACTCCAAGTAGAACTCAGAGCATATTTTTATATGAATAACTTATCTCAAGTAGATGGAATTTATTAAGAAGTTCTTGTGAAAATTGCTAATAGAAACTTGACACCATTTATAGCATGGTTTCTAAGAAAAATGTGCCCCAAGTTTTAGAACATTAAATAAAACAAATAAACAAAACAAAAACAATTTTTTATTATGGATTAGTAGCAGGGTATATTCGTGGTTATCAATTAATGATTACTAATCTCACGTACATTCATAAGTAAAATTATAATTTGGTTTAACACACAGCAATGAAATAGAACTGAGTGATAATAATATAGCAAAACCACCCTTCATACCTTGTTAAACTTACATTGGCCTGACATCAAAAGAATATAAAACTATTAAAAAAGAAGTCTCATTATTTCAAAAAATCACGTGTTTGGCCCTTCAGTGCTCTCTTTTATTTGGCATTGGTCCTACATAATGAAAACCATTTTTCAACTCACACATAGGCATACTCTAAAATAGCAATTTCCATTTCGCTCCTTTGATTACATTTTTGTGCATCATATGACTCTATACTTCTGTCAAAAAAAACTATATCCTCCCAAATCTAACACCCTTGTTGAAGTTTTTTTTTTTCTTGAAGAATATGTTTATTGAAAATAATTTTATAAATATTCTAAAACAATTTCAAAAATTATTAAACTTAAACTGTCTAAAATCTTCTATTTAATGGTTGAAATAAAATCTTAATATTGGTTGAAGTTTTTTCCTCCATAAAATTTTATTACAACAGTCCATGCTAACAATTTCCTTCTCCTATTTTCTACAGGTTAAAAAGTAAAATATAATTTGACTCTTAAATTTGTCCCCCTGATTAGACATGTAGTACACTGATGAACCAAGTCTTAAGAGACTTTTTTATATCTCACATAGCACAACATGAAAGATGTAATAAAAGCTTACTAAATAATTTTTAATGATTCAAGTTGGTACTATCAGAATGGATTCACATCCTTTTCCTTATTCAAGGGGAAATTCTAATTAGATATAAATGGTGAAATTTTCAAGGGAATGCATACATACGTTTGTGCATATATATGTGTATTTTTTTTTTTTTAATAGAGACAGGGTCTCACCATGTTGCCCAGGCTGCTGGTCTCGAACTCCTGGCCTCAAGCAGTCCTCCCATTTCAGGGTCTTGACATGCTGAGATTACAGGCTTGAGCCACCACGCCTGGCCTTTAAGGGAACATTCAATCAAAGTTGTTTACTGCCTGAGCTTGTGCTGCTTCCATTAGAACAGACTGACCAGATGAGAGATTTGTTTGGATTTTTATTTTTGGCTCTATTCCATGGAATAACCTCAGGCAATCTAATTAATTTTTGATTTTCATTCCTTTTTTGTCAGCTCAAATATAGAGATATTATAAAGATAAATAATTGAGAATCAGAGAAGGGACTATATATAATTACTGAGAATATTTCATTACATACTATATACAATCTACATTGCAGAATGTTAAATAAAAATAAAATGATGCAAGATGCTTAATATATAAAGCCCTTTCAAATTTCATCTTAAGGAAATATTATGCATGAATTGTACATTGTCCAATAGCTTTTGATGTATTTTATTCATTTTATATGTAATGCAAACCTTTGCAATAAACCAGTTATTTGAAATGAACCAATTTAGGGAAATGCCTTGTGGTAGTTATTGGTTCACTTAAACTACTGAATTGATTTTAACATTTATATTTAGACTGAAACTTCAGCTGGTTAGTTGCAGAATTTTTTACTTGAAAGATGGAAAATTTTAAATGAAAACCTTAATCCATATGTGCTGGGGAAAATCTAGGAGGATTTCAAAACTCCTACATAAGAATGCAAACAAACTATTTCATCCACAGCACATCCTAAAGAACAAGTGTTTTCTGACTCCATTTATTTTTATTTCCGTATATATTTTTTTGACTTTTGTTTTTTTGAGATACAGTCTTTGTTGCCCAGGCTGCAGTGCAATGGCACTATCTCAGCTCACTGGAAATTCTGCCTCTTGGGTTCAAGCAATTCTCCTGCCTCAGCCTCCCAAGTAACTGGGATTACAGGCACGCACCACCATGCCTGACTAATTATTGTATTTTTAGTAGAGATGAGGTTTCACCATGTTGGCCAGGCTGGTCTTGAGCTCCCGGCCACGAGTGATTAACCCACCTCAGCCTCCCACAGTGCTGGGATTACAGGTGTGAGCCACTGCCCCCACCCCCTGTTTTCTGACTTTAGAAGTATGTGATTGACTCTTTAAATATATATGTATATATATATCTTTCATAATTAAAAACAAACCTTCATTTTTTGATTTGGCCCGATTTTATACTTATTTTTCTGCAATAATGTAATTATAGAGCTTAAGAAACTGGAAATATTCTTACTGGTAAATTGTTTAAAATGCTAAAAGTAAGTAACTTATGTAAGACTAATGAATTGCAGTGGAAAATTTTACACAGATAAGATAATTAGAGCAAAATGTATTAGAGAGATCGAGAGAGAGAGAGAGAAACAAAATCTAAAGTTAGTGCAAGGCAATAACTTACTCTAATAATTGCTGAGGATCAATGAGTATTTCTATTTCTGACAAACGTATAGAGAGGAAAAAGGACTGACAGCTCATTCAGCCACACTCGATATAGCAGATAAATTCAAAACTGAAATATCTTTGTCCACTTTCTGCTTAATGCTACTGGTTGCAAATAGGTAATAAATATTAACATGATCCCCTTTATGTCTTTTTATCTCAAGCCAAGTTTGATCTTTGTTCTCATCTCTTTTTTTTTTCAACAAAACATTAAAGTATGGAAAGTATAAAAACAAACTGCCATTGACGTACTTTCACATTAGTGAAGGAACACTAAGCTTGCTTTTAGTTGATAAGTAACAATTAGAACGTGAACAATTTTTTAAAATTAGTTTCTAACTTGAGGCTTTAGAACATTTTATTTGAATAATCTTTGATCTATTGTGTTTGTGTATATGACTACTTGAATCAAGCTAAATGTAATATTGTTTTCACAGTAAAAAGCATCTATGGTAATAAATTACCTACTTGTGGCTCCTTTAAATATAGATGGAATCAAAATATTAGGATTTCAAGAGGGCGCTTTGTGAAAAAAATATTTAATAAGTTCTTTGATGACTGGAAATATAAAAATCCTAACTGTCTTTTCCCATTCACGTTCCTGGGATTCCTTTTTTGCCTTGAGTAATTTACCTAATAACCAAATCTCAACTTTGAAGGAAGCTGAGTGTTATCCAGCCATTTCTATTAGCCATTGTTTGGATTCTCCCTACAAGGCCACGGAGAGAGTTACTCATTCTTTACCCAAAAATTCCCAGTGAAAAAATTCAGGCCTTTTGCTCTGGAAAAGCATGGAATAATTAAACTGATCCTGTCTAAATGGAAGTAAAATGTGACATTTCTCTTGAAATGTAGCATATGGCATTCTTTATTTGAACATACACATTTATTAAATCACAGGTAATTTGATGTTTTTAGCATATTGACCATTCATTTGCATCATGCAAATAATGTGATGTATTTGTTTAAAAGTTAATACTGTTATTTTGGGCATTTTCTTACTATGTATTTTCAGCTACATATTTAAACCTAAATATAAGAGAGTCCATTCATTTTGCAGAATTATTTTACTGGTTTTCCAGTCTGTCATTTATTTTGAGGATTCATTGTCTTGACCAGCATTATGCTATTTGTGAAAGACTTAACAAAAACAATCATAACAATTGCAGCAACAGATGATGGTGATACCAGAGAACAACCAAAGGAAGGCAGAATCATGATATTACCGTCTATCAGTTTTTCTTAAGACTTCTTGTATCATAAACAAATTTAGATGAATATCAACTTCATACTTTCAGATCTTGCAAAACACTGATGCTAATCCCTGTCTAACACAAATATGTCTGGGTGATACTAAAGAAGGGTGATTGCAGATACCCTCCAGCTTAGGAAACTAAGTTACAGTCAGGTTTCAATGAACAATGGGGATACTTTCTGAGAAGCATGTTGTCAGGTGATTTCCTCTTTGTGTAAACATTGTAACTGTACTCATACAAATCTAGATGACACAGACTACTACAGGACCAGTATCTGTCTGTGGCCTGTTAGGAACCAGGTTGCACAGCAGAAGGTGAGTGGTGGGCCAATGAGCATTACTGCCCCAGTTCTGCCTTCTGTCAGATCAGCAGCAGCATTAGATTCTCACAGGAGCATGAACCCTATTGTAAACTAAGCATGCGAGGGATCTAGGTTGTGTGCTCCTTTTAAGAGTCTAATGGCTAATGACCCCAAAATTATGCATCCTCCCACCCCCATGGAAAAATTGTCTTTCATGAAACAGGTTCCTCATGCCAAAAAGGTTGGGGACCACTGGTCTACTATACAACTAAGCTAAATGTTATAGCCTATTGCTTCTAGGTTGCAAACTTGTATAACACGTTACTAAACTGAATATTGTAGGCAATTATAACACAATGGTAAGTACTTATGTATTTAAACATATCTAAACATAGAAAAGGCAATGTGTTATACCAACACGTTATGACATTATGAAGTCTAAGACATCACTAGACTATAGAAAATTTTCATTTTTACTATAAATTATTATAGTGTAATTATCATGTAATTCCTTGCACAAGCAGTCCGTCCTGGAATGAAACATCATTATGTGGCATGTGACTGTATTTGAAAGTGAAAATGTATGGGATCAACAGATCATTAGGTGCAGTAACATGGGTTGGGCTTAATTAATCCCAACGAATTATATTATGTGACTTCAATCATTCATTCTTTCATTTACTGAAAAAAAATTAAAAGTTTTGTAAAGATTGGCTGCTGCTGCTGATGATGATGATTAACTATTAGCATCACATGCCAGGCATCCTCCTACATCTGGAGAATTCAGCAATGAACAACATAGAGTTTCTTTTCTCATGAAACTTAACACTTCCTAAGAGGGAATCAGATAATATACCAAAAACATAGTATGGCTTCCAGAAGTGACAAGTGCTATGAAGAAATAAAACAGGGTAATGTGAAACTGTAGAACCTTGAGGCAGAAAGAAGTTTGGCAAATAAAGTAAAAAAAAAAAAAAAAAAAAAAAAAAAAAAAAGATTTATAAAGCTATAATGTTCAATAAATGTTAGTTGATTGAATACATGAAAAAGTGAGTTACTCATAGGAAAAATGAAATAAAGGAATGAAGGAATAAATAAGTAAATAAACCAAAGGAGAAAAAAACACATAACATATCCTCAAAATCCTCCCATGTCATCAATCACAAAGTGAAAGCAGGTAAAATTGCTCACTTGTTTTCATACCCTTTCCCCAAAGGTGAATGACTGCCTTGCTGTAATTCTCCCCCTGACTCTCAAAGGCAATACTTTTATCTTGCTTTAACAGGGATGCAAATCTTGAAGCCAGGAATACACTGCATAGTATTCCTTGAATCTCTTTTTCAAATGTTAACCCCAAACTCCTCCCCAGCCATGGACACCATTTCTGAATGGCAGGCTGGAGTGCAGATGGACAGTGTACACTAGGATGGCACAGATACTAGGGAAACAAGGCCAGGATGTGGCAGGGAAGGTGTCACAGAATTCTTGAATAATATTTTTGTAAAGCCCTAAAGTTTCAAATGCAAATCTGAATGAAATATAATTAGCATTTACTTTCCTTTTCCCAAGGAGTCAAATAAGGTAAACTTTTGTGTCACAATGAAAAGAAAACTAAGTCAGAGCTCTCTTCGTGATGATTTCAATTGCTGGGATTAATCTCTCAGTTGAACAGCATCTGCAGGTGGGATTATTCTTCTGCTGCTTCTGTTCAACTCAAAATATTTTCTGACAGATGGTGATAGCAAGTAAATAAGACGTGTATTTCAGAAGCTGGAGAATTCTTGGGCTCATGAAAGGAACAATAGTCACAAATAAATATATTTAAAAGTGCCCCTATGTTGACTGAACTCTGAGATATTAGAGGGAAAAATCTCATTCGTATTGCAGGAAATCAAGTTTCCTACCTCCTTTCCCACTTCTGAATAATATTAACAAAAAGCTTGTGGTGTACTCTTGGCAGAAAACTCTAGCCACAAGATAGCTGACTGTGTGAACATTAAATACAGTATTTTTACAAGAATTATTTGGTTCAAGATTTGTAGCTGAGTAAAATTCCTAGCCAATTTTCATATTCTAACTGCAAGACAGTCAATTGAATTTAAAGCAACATTTGTGAAACCAACTAGGCTTATTTAGGAAAAAGAATAAAAAAAGAAATAATAAGTACATTAAAATTAAACTTATCAAATGCAACACTGTGGAAAAATTCCTGCATAGATGAAAACCTTTTATTTACTTTTATTTTCTTCAAAAGTCACAGCAATGCCTAGACTTGCCTACAAAAGGATATTGAAAGCACTTTTTTTTTTTTTTGAGATGGAGTTTCACTTTTGTTACCCAGGCTGAAGGGCAGTGGCACAATCTCGGCTCACTGCAACCTCGGCCTTCTGGGTTCAAGCAATTCTCCTGACTCAGCATCCTGAGTAGCTATGATTACAGGCGTGCACGACCACGCCCGGCTAATTTTTTGTACTTTTGGTAGAGACGGGGTTTCACCATGTTGGCCAGGCTGGTCTTGAACTCCTGACCTCAGGTGCTCTGCCAGTCTAGGCCTCCCAAAGGGCAGGGATTACAGATGTGAGCTGCCGCGCCTGGCCTATTGAAGGCATTTTTAAAGCAACTCAAGATGATGTTGCTACAGACAATAACGGCAGGCCACTTTACATTAGGTTCTAGGTGTGAAAAAAATTAGAGTTTGGAATGCCTATTTTATTCACAAGTGCCATTTTCACCATGTATTGAAAATAAACTAAAGCTTAATATATCATCATTCTATAACATAAATACTAGTAAAATCTCCATTTTGATTTAATATATTTCTAAATTTTAGAATTCCTTATGTACTCTAAAAGCTATTTGATGTAACTTTTGCTGGCAAACTGGACTATATCATTTTGTGACTAACAGAGATGGTGCTTCTCCTTTTATCCTAAATTTATAAGCAACAATTTTTTATTCATTTCCAGATTGGTTAACTAAAGCATTTGCTTTCTAATCCATAGGAAAGGAAAAGAAAAAAATAACTTGCTACCTTCTCCTTCTGACTTGCTCTAAAATCACTGAACTTAAATAAATTTAAAACATTAGATGAAGGAGTAATCATCACACTGAAGTGATGAATTAAAGATATGACTAGTATTCCATTAGATCTGAACTTTGAATCCTCATTGATAAGAGAGGCATGCATTGGCTGATGTCGCTGCTCAAAGATTGTTAAAAAAAAAAAAAAAAAAGAAAGACAAAAATTATCGTTGGCTAATCTTCAAATAAAAAATTATTATTAGGAAACTGGATTCTAAAGTTTCGTTTAAGGCCTCTTTAAACATTTATAACAGAGAGATTAAAATGTAATTATTAAGTGAAATATACCATTGACTTACAAAGAGGAATATTGCACAATAGCCTTATCTTTCACTCTAAATCACAAAGCATGTGAATGTATGTTTCGGCCATATGCTGTGTACATATTATGTATAGGTGGTGAGGGCTTGCAGAAAGTGGGTTAATGTTATTAACGGTCTAGCGAAACTCCAATTATTCGCTTGTATTGATATGATAAGAATAGGTTAGATGGATGGTTTGGAACAGATTTTTTTAAATGATATTAGCAATATGGCTCTGCTAAAGGCTTTTTTGAAAATAAGAAACTCATCTTGTAGGGGAAGTATGGCGCTGCTAGAAAATAAATCTCCTTACAAGGCCAATCAGTTTTTGGAATTTTTTCACTAAAAAATCAGCAGAGTCTGAAATCCTCCCCGTCTTGAGTTTCATGTAGTGCCAACAGAGCTTTTGAATATATCTTATTCTCTGTCTTATGTCTAATGCTTACCTCTATTTAATTTTTATTTTAAATACTATTAAGGAATATCTTAAAAAGCCATTTTAATTGAATTAAATGTTTTCTCTTTATCTATAGTTGTGTATATATAGCCATAGTCAGTAATAGTTAGAAAATATTGTTTAGTTAGATTAATATAATCTAAAATATACTGTGTCTGGACTCTAAAAGCGAATTGATACAAATAACATGATGACTTGAAAATTAAGTTAAATCATACTATTTACTGAGAGAGACCTGGAGGCTACTTATTTTCGCATGCTCAATTTTTTAAATTTTCTCAAAATTGTTCTAAATAAGGTAATTTGAGTAAGTACTAAAAACATAACTTTTGAGTTGTTTGCATTTAGTTAAGTACACTCAGATAATAACAAACGGCCTTTTTTCACCAATACTAATTTACTGTTTTTCTTTCAGTTCTCTAGGCACGGGCAAATACATCGCATGTAGAAAAAAAAGTAGGCCTTTTTAATCATGTTTATGCAATTAAGAAAATTATAAGGCATTAAAGTGTCCATCTCTGAGATTAACAACCCATTTATCATATTATGGTATAAGAATGTCACATTGTCTTAATTGACCAAAATAAATAGAAATTTGCCCAATTTAAGACAGGTTTGCATATACATAATAGCATATAAAATAATCTACAAATATATTATTTTATAATAAATTTAAAATATTTAAATTTATAAATATGTAAAATAAATTTAAAACTATGAAAATTTTAAATTATTTAAAATAAATTTAAAACATATTATTTAAAAATATATTATTTAAATTAACCAAGTCTTATCAGGAAGGAATTCCTCTTAAGAGTTTCGGATTTGGCTCAGATCAAATAAAAAGGCAAACATTACTGGGAAAATTGCCATTTGTCAACTGTTCCATGTCATATCATGTGGTAATACAGTTCTTTAAACACCAAATGTCAGAATACTGACACTATACTGTACAAACTAAAACAAGTACAAAATTGAGCATAAATAATCCAAAAATACTGGCAGCTGTGCATTTGTAAATGAGTGGTGTTTGTGATGACTAATACTTTATTCCTACAGTTATAACATGCTGCATGTATTTTCTGTAGGACACCCCTGGGGAAAGGGGGCAGAAAATACATGAGAAACAAGTTATTTTTCAACAACAACAAAGATTTTAAATCTTTGCTTAATTAAAAAAGGAATAGTACAAGTAGATGACTCACTTCTATCTTTAAAAGCTGAAAATTAAAAATTATGCAATATCCTAAGAGTATAAAGACTGATTCAAATGTTGCTTCACATAATAATCTTCAAATATATCTCAAAACTCACCTATTTAGACTATTTGTTCCTATAACTGAATTGTACTTTAAGTGCAAAATATAATCAAATAAAGAGAAGGGCATTTATTCCATCGAATAGGTCCTTATATTATGATAAAATCATGCTTCCCTTTTAATTGATCAAAAGTTAAAGTATACATTTTCAAATATTCAAATCTTACCTTTAGAGAAACATTAATATGAATTGTTTCTTCATCCAACTGTGATTCAACATTCCCTAGCCAGTAGGGTACTAATTTATGTACAAAAGCAGAGGTCCTGTGTGTTATATTTTATTCAGAAATATAGATGACATTTCCTTTTACTAGGTAGCTTGGACTGACTAGTTCTTGTCACAATGTTGTCATAGTGATAGTGACATCAATGTACTTCATGGTAATCAGTGCAGCGATTTATCTGAGAAAAATAACAGCACCGATTTCTAGTGTGTTTTACATTTCAAAATGTCATCAAGTATACTGTTTAATCTATTACAGGTAAATTGCTTTCTTAAGTAGAGCACCTAGGACTTCAGATGAATTGATAGCTATATGTATCTGTGAAATGCAGACAAAAACAGTGTCTGAATGGATGATGAGGGTATTGGTGAACATAGCCAAGAGATCATAATTAACCGGTTGCTAAGGAAGATTTTGCTCTCAAGTGCCTTTGCCAAATACAAAATCTCCTCAAGTCATGAGCTCAATTTAATTATTTTGTTAAATCCTTTTTAATGTTTTTTGGACTCCAGGAGTGATATAGTGGTGATAGTCCAGAATTCTGGATTCTATCCTACAGAACATTGACAAAATGCTTTCAGTCATCATCTTTCATGACAAAGGGCTGTTATTGAAACTTCAGATGTTATTTAGTGGCCCAGTTACCTCCTGCTCTGGTGCTATGCAGGTTGCCATTACAATAAACAATAAGAATGACATTAGCAAAGCTCTCAGAGATAGAGAGCTCCAATTTTAGGTCACCATCATATCAAAATGAAAAAATAAAGTGTTATAATTTTAAAATATTTAAATATTTTCCTGTAAACTATTTTAACACTAAACTATGATAAAATAATTGAACTTTTCAGACAAATGTTATAAGATTTATTTTTGAAATAATAATTCATAATGAACCATTGTGTTAGGCCATTATTACATTGCTATAAAGAAATACCTGACTTGGTAATTTATAAATAAAAGAGGTTTAATTGGCTCATGGTTCTGCAGGCTTTATAGGAAGCATGGTGCCAACACCTGCCTGGCTTTGGGGGAGGCCTCAGGAAGCTTACAATCATGGCAGAAGGTAAAGGGGGTGCAGACACGTCACATGGCAAGAGCAGGAACAAGTGAGAGAGAGTATGGGAAGGAAGGTGCCACACACTTTTAAATGACCAGATATCATGTGAACTCAGAGTGAGAGCTCACTTATCATCAAGGGGCTGGCCCGAGCCATTCATGAGGCATTTGTTCTCATGATCCAATGCCTCCCACCAGGCCCTACCTCCAACAATGGCTATTACAATTCAACATGAAATTTGGGTGGGAACAAATATTCAAACTATATCAATCATGGATTTTGATCATATTGTTCGCATGATGACATCTGGAAGGAAGTTACTCCCTGTTCTAGTCTTGGAAGCATATCTCTGATGGCTTGTGCAGCCTCATTTTGAGAAGACCATGATGTCGTTCACGAATGTGTGAATCTAGACCAACATCAATTCTTCATCTGCTAAGATAATTTTAAATAATTATAATTAAATAAAGGGGTATCAGAGGCTCTCTGGGCAAAGTAACATTATTTTCATAAATATTTTTTGATTTGTGTTAAAATTCTCAGTTTGTAGATGGTAAACCATCAGAATTGCAATGTGACTACTTTCAATTAACTATTCACTCCATTTATCATTCTCATTGGTTGGACTCTGAAAAGCAGCATTGCTCCTTTGTAACCCTTGTAATTTTACTTCAGAAATAATGACTTAGATATGATCATATATAATAGTCTACATTGAAAAGACCATTTTTGAGATCATTAAAAAACTGGTATGTTTATTAAGGGCTCTATTAAGAAAGGTTTTCGTAGAGCTAATTTTGATTCCATATTGTTAATAAAGAATTTTCTTTTTGTACAGAAATTTTCACAAGCCACAGATTTGACATATGATATTTTGAATATGTATTTTATGCCACACATTCTCAGACTGTTTGAAACGTGAGCCATTTGAGACAAAAGAGGCAGAATATGGTGTGGCTATTTTGGCTTCTAAGCACCATCTCTTTCTTAGTTGATCTGACACTCCAGTACAGCCTGAATCCCTGCCAGTCTCTCACATTTCCTAAGCCCTGATTGTCCTATCTTAATGTTTGTTGGGGCTGCCACTGAAGCAGAAAGTTGCAACTGTTTCCAATAGAGTTGAGCCAGGGATGAGGTTCATTGGCAACCATTGCTACTCTGCTGTTACCTACAACTGCTATGAAATCTGAGCCCAGGCCTATTTCAGCCAGACAGGAGGATTGCTTCCTTATATTATCAGAGCCTAAGAAGGGACTTCTAGAGCATAACATATAATAACTACTTTCTCTATCTGTCCTTTATTAGGAAAAAGGACTCGACCTTCCCTGAATGCCACTAGACCAGGGCCTTTTCATATGTTAGCTTTTCAAATCCTAACAAACTCAGAAACTGGTATCCGATTTTTATTTTATACGTAAGAAAACAAAGTTCTAATTACAATGTGCCCAACCCAATGTCATGTAGCATTAGAGAAGGTTGATTAAACTACGTCTAAGTCAGTGCATCGCTGTAACTAAAAAAAAGTAGATGAGTAAAGCTCTAAAGTCATAAAGAAAATTCACTTTTTACTATCCTATAATACTGTGCCATACAATATGTAGCCATGTCTGCTTTAAACAGTATAACTTTGTGTGGCTATACTCAAGAGAGACATTTGCTATTGCGATACAGGAGGTATCAAGGAGTTAATGATTTTTGCATAGTGATAGAGAACTTGACCAAGGATTCTCAACTCAGAGTGTGCTTTCCTTCCACTCAAACCAAAAGTCCTACCAGACATCCCTCTGCATGAGCCTAGCAAAGGATTGAAGGTTTTCTGTTTTGTGTTTTGTGTTTTTTCCTGATATTTCCAAGTTCATACCAGATAACTAAGAACAGAGGTAGAAGTCTCCCTAGAAATTTGTGAACTATGCTTAAAGTGAGATTGAAAAGATTATTCATTGTTATTAAAAGATCTAATACAGAGATTTGATCATATAGTAAAGAATAGTATGTAATTTATATAATATTTTATCAAATTTTAAAATTATCATGAAAGAATGGAAGGTTGAGGTCCAGACCTTAAATAAATACCTCCCAGTCCCAGTAGTTTTACTACATTGTTAGTAAGGAGATATTGAAGGCCAAAAGCAGCACTAAATACATGTTCCTAATAGCACATTATATTTTCATTTATAGAAACATATTTATAAACATACATTGTCTAATGAAATGTACTTCTTTTTGCATCATTTGTGTTTAGTCATTATCACTTCTTTTGCAGTCTCACTTTTAAAAGGTTATCATAGATCAGTGCTTCCCAAATACAGACTATTTTGCCCTCCTGGAGACATCTGCAATGTCCGGATACATTTTTCATTGTCACAACTGGGTGAGGTGGAGGGGTGCTGCTGGCATCTAGTGGGTAGAGGCCATGGTTGCTCCCAAACATCCTGCAATACATAGGACACTATGACCCTGACAACAAGGAATTATACTGTCTTAAATGCCTCAAATATCAACAGTGCCAAAGTTGGAAAACACGGCTATAGACATACACATATATACACACACACGAGATACATAAAACTGAATGATAATCAGGGCCACATTCATTGACTCTAAAGAACAGATTAGATCATTTGCATCTTATGAGGATGTTAATGTAACAAGGCTTAATCTTAAACATAGTATGTGATGTACCATCCTAGTTTTCAGACAATGAAAACTAGGCTACCTCAAAACCAGTACCCGTGTTGAACACTATTTCTTATAGGTTATATAAGACATACATGGGCATGTAATTTATTGAATCAAAGTGAATATGTCTGGCTGCAATGCATACATAATTGGGAAAGTAACCATTCTTCAATTCAGCAGGCCTTGCCAGAAAATCTAATCCCAAAGGATAGACTGTTAACATTATGAACAAGCCCTGTCTGGAGGGCTAACAATCTTGTGATGAACACATTTTCAGAGCCATCCAAGGAAGTCTTCTTGGTTTTGTGAAACAGCATATACTTGTTTTTTTTGTTTTTGTTTTTCCCAAACGTGTTAAGAAAAACCTTTACCACCCAGAAGAGTAGAGGTCAAATCTAAGATAATGTGTTACTTCTGGTATATCATAACAGACACTTCATCTCTGTTTCCTTTAGCTTAAAAAAAATGAAAAAAAAAAAATCTGCTGTGTTTTGTGTCTTACTTCCCATAACTTTTTCTCCCAGACTAGCTGATCTTACACTTAGGTTAACATATATTCAAATAAAATATCTCTGGTATACTCCATAAAACTCTTCCTAACAAATAATGCCAGTAGTAGATGAAGGAATTAATAGGCATGCATACTCTAGAGAAAAGATCTCCAATCATACTTTCTGCTATGAAAAAAAGACTCTCCAGCACTGACTAATATCATAGCAACTAGTCATATGTGCCTATTGAGCCTTTGAAATATAGCTAGTCACTAGGAAATTAATTTTTAATTTTATTTACAAATTACTTTTTGGTTAATTTGAAATTTTAAATGCTTTAATTGTATTTAATTTTGACTAGTAGCTACTGTATTGAAGAATGCAATTTAGAATACCAATGATAAAAAAAAAATATTGAGTCCAGAAGAAACAGACACAATAGATTTGAACAGAAGGAAAAAAATAAACACTAAGACAAAAAAATAATACTTATGAAGAATCAATATCTATCAGTTTAACCTTCTTTTGACATTTGGGTTACATGCCCTTATTAAGGTGGAAATGTCATATTATCAATTTCTGTTTAAATGATGTGATTTTTTTTTATTTGAGGACAATTCTAAGCATTTAGAAAATTTCAGATTTGGGCAGGGCATTCTACTTGCTTTATAGTAAAAGAGGATAAGTTACATGTTTCATGAGATGTAAAGAGTTTTTTGATAGTTGGACATAGCACATTGATACTAGGATAGATAAAGGCAGAACTCTGCTATTTACTGCTCAAAACAAGATGTGATTGCCAGATAGGGCCAGATAGGAAATTGTATGTAGGAACAGGGTAATGACAATCTATAGCTGTAGGGGCAAATAGCATGGGTTTGTCTAGTTACATGGACCCCCTGCAAATTTGCTGGTTAAGAAGTTTGCAGGCTCTGGGCATAAGGGGATGTATATTGGTCCCAGCATACAAGAACCCAATAAGTTGGGGTTAGAGTGTGGATTTCATTAACTTCTCAGAAAGGGGAACTGACTGGCCTCTAGTCAGAGACTCAAAACTAGGTCAAGATGCCTAGTTGGACCCCTTGTTGTCTTGACATTAGTGGTAAACTCAATTACTAGGGGTATTACAGTGGCCCAAAGAGTAATGGAGACTTTTAAACAGTAGGGTATAAGCTCCCCTACGCAGTGTAGAAAAAACTTTTCAGTATAAGAGTAGAAAGGAAGGAAACAAGTAGAAATATGCAGAGTCCTTGCAGGCCATCCTGTTAACAAGTTTCCCATGTATATGGCAAAAACATTCTGAAATTTTGGGGTCTTTAACAGTGTGTTGGTGGAGTTATTGCCTGTGTTTTCTTTTCACTATTATTGTATATTGAAAACCTCTTACGCCAGTGTATGCTCAGATACTTCCAATAAAGTATATTTAACTTATGAGTTATATTATGTTTTGTGGTAATAATAACTCAGTGTATTTCTTGAATCAAGGTGGTAGGTATGGCAGTTTTGTTGCTGAGAATATGAACTGAAAGTTTAATAAGATATATGTAAAGGTTAACAGCATTTATAACTGGGGGGAGGAGTAGTTGTAATGGCCATAGAGAAGCAAGGCAGGAGGTTGCAGTGGCAAGCTGGGGGATGCGGGAGGGTAGGAGAAGTTTTCTGAGGAGTGAGAGGTCCAGTCCAAGCATGGATCAATATGAGGCAATAATGCACATTAATTTTAGAATGGTGCAGATAGAAAGAACCTCACAAGGCTTCCCTTTAGGAATGGGAGTATAGATAGAGAGCAAGGAGCATGCCAGGATTCTGGGCTAACCAAACAGCAAGCTCAGGAAATGTAGTATAAAACCTAATATCAAAAGAAAAAATAGTAACAAATGTCCAGTGTTCAATTTGAAAGAACGTCAGGGGAGGTATCCCGGGAGTGTTGTTGACATGGTGGTCTTGGTGTTGAGGTGAAGTTGTCTTTGGCACAGGGGATGAAGCCATCACAAATTCTGTGGTCTCAGGATGGGCTGACATTGCCTGGGGTGATGTGATCCCCAATGGTGAACTCCTAGGACAGGTCAATGTGATGTGGTCTATGAAACTAGGGTATCTTTTTTAAGTAGGTAGCCACTTGAGTTGCTGTGGGTGTTGTTCACCAGTATTATGGTAAGACTGAACCTCTTGGGAAATTTTAGGGCAACGTTTCACCTGGGAATTTGACTTATAAATATCTTTTAAGACAGGGTTTTATGAGTACATAGCTAAGAATGGTGATATTGGCGTTTGTGATGTTGTTATAATTGAACCAAATCCTGTAACCTGGCTGGCACAATTAAGGCCTTAAGAGTACCTGAACCAAAAAGCTCCCAATAGTCCAAGGTTTTGTCTGGATGGGTGATGGGGAGGGTTTTGCTGCAAATAGGTTCTAAATGATGTGCCCAGATTTGCATGCATGTGGTTAATAGGGTGTCACAATTTCGCCTATTAAAATACCTGTGATTGAGCTTGGAGGATCACCATCAGCATGTAGGCAGGCCCTCCAATTTAGCCAATGTGCCTTTTGCCTCAGTTGCTGGTTTGATTGCAGATGAGAAAACCAGGTGAGTATTTTGTTTGTCGGGCTTCTACTCACCTTGTCAAACTCAATCGAATGTGGACCTAAGCATTTATTGTGGTCAAACAATGGCTGACTTGGAGAGTTTGAGCCTCTGGGTTGCAAACCAATGTAAGTATCTAGACTTACAGTAGTGAAACCAATGGTCAACAGAATGGTGTGTAGCTGCACCTGACAGGACTTTGTTGTCTCATGCTAATTTTACACCAGCACGTTTTATTGCCAGTGAGGTGTTGTCCGCTTTTGTCATTATGAGATATGACATTGATTTCACTATTATCTTTGAAAGTTACTTTTATTTTATTCAGTAAGTGAGGTTTTCTATCTCTTTTCTTGGTAGTCCACATTGTCTATGGGAATGGCCCTGGAAAACCAATTTTAACTTTTCTAGAGAGAATCAGAGGGAGAGCTTGAAATAATCATCCACTTTGTAAAATGTAAACATTAAAGAAAGTGAATTGGATGGTGGAAATTTTGACTCAAATGCTTCCCATAGCACATGGGCAGTGTTCTGGCCTATGGGACAATCCATGGTTAATGGGTTTCAAAGGCATCTTTGCTTAGATCTGGTGTATTGACTTTATGGGGTAGAAGCAAAATAGAAAATCTAAAAAGATAAGAGGAGACATTAATAAGGGGCCACATATAAAATGAGTCTTCATAATAACAGAAATGAGACATTTTCCTCTCTTTAAAAATACAGCAGAGGGTGATAAGAAAGGTTTTCTTTTAATTTTTTTTATTTTTTTAAATTATACTTTAAGTTCTGGGATACATGTGCCAAATGTGCAGGTTTGTTACATACATATACACATGCCATGGTGGTTTGCTGCACCCATGAACCTGTCATCTACATTAGGTATTTCTCCTAATGTTATCCATCTCCTAGTCCCCCACCCCACGACGGGTCCCGGTGTGTAGTTCCCCTCCTTATGCCCATGTGTTCTCATTGTTCAACTCTCACTTATAAGTGAGAACATGCAGTGTTTGGTTTTCTGTTCCTGTGTTAGTTTGCTGAGAATGATGGTTTCCAGCTTCATCCATGTCCCTGCAAAGGACATGAACTCATCTGTTTTATGGCTGCATAGTATTTCATGGTGTATATGTACCACATTTTCTTTATCGAGTCTATCATTGATGGACATTTGGGTTGGTTTCACATCTTTGCTATTGTGAACAGTGCTGCAATAAACATGTGTGCATGTGTATTTGTAGTAGAATGATTTATAATCCTTTGGGTTTTTACCCAGTAATGATGTGGGTCAAATGGGTGTTCTGGGCTAGATCGGTTGAGAAATTGCCGGCACTGTCTCCGACGAATGGTTGGAACTAATTTACACTCCCACCAACAGTGTAAAAGTTCCTATTTCTCGCGTATCCTTTCCAACATCTGTTGTTCCTGACTTTTTAGATGATTAGCATTCTAGCTGGTGTAGATGGTATTCTTCATTGTGGTTTGATTTGCATTTCTCTAATGATCCAGTGATGATGAGCTTTTTCTCATATGTTTGTGCGAGTAAATGTCCTTCTGATAAGTGTCTGTTCATATCCTTTGCCCACTTTTTGATGGGGTAGTCTTTCTTCTAAATTTGTTTAAGTTCCTGTAGATTGTGGATAGTTAGCCCTTTGTCCGATTCGACAGATTGCAAAAATTTTCTCCCGGTTCTGTAGTTGGGCCTATTCACTCTGATGATAGTTTCTTTTGCTATGCAGAGCTCTTTAGTTCTACTTAGATCCCGTCCGTATACACCAATTAATAGACGAAAGCAGAGAGAGCAAAGGCATGAGTGGAACTTCGCCATTCCACAATGCGGCAAAGAGAATAAAAGCTAGAATACCAACTTAGCAAGGATAGTGAAGACCTCTGCAAGAAGTACTAAAACCACTGCTCAAGAAGGAAAGAGAGACACAAACAAATGAGGAAACAGTATGGAGAAACATTCCATACTCATGGATAGGAAGAATCAATATCATGAAAATGGGCATACTGCCCAAAGTAATATATTGATTCAATGTGATCTCCATCAAGCTATTGCTGACTTTCTTCACAGAATTAGAAAAAACTACTTTAAATCTCATATGGTACCAAAAAAGGGCCCATATAGCCAAGAGAATCCTAAGCCAAAAGAACAAAGCTGGAGACATCATGTTACCTGACTTCAAACTATACTACAATGCTACAATAACCAAAACAGCATGGTACTGGTACCTAAACAGATATATAGATCAATGGAACGGAAAAGAGGCCTCAGAAATAATACCACACATTGACAACCATCTGATCTTTGAAAACCTGAAAAAAACAAGCAATAGGGAAAGGATTCCCTATCTAACAAATGGTGTTGGGAAAACTGGCTAGCCATGTGTAGAAAACTTAAACTAGAACCCTCCCTTACGCCTTATATAAAAATCAAGTCAAGATGAATTAAAGACTTAAACATAAGACCTAAAACCATAAAAAAACCCTAGAAGAAAACCTAGGCAATAACATTCAGGACATAGGCATGGGCAAAGACTTCACGGCTAAAACACCAAAATAAGATTTGTTTAAAGTGGTTTGAGTTGGCTGAAGGGCCTTGAGTTGAGAGATATTAATGCCTGGGGCAGGACTGAGATATCCATTTAGGGGTTAATTGGTTATTTTGTAACTTAAATACAAGTTCTTTGAGGAGCCCATTAGGCCTCACAGTTAAACCAGTTGTCTTGGACATATTTGGGATATGAAAGTTATATTGAATGCCTTCTTCAAGAGCCTGGTGTGATTCTGAGACATGAAATGTGTGCTTTGATTACTACCACTAATGTCTGGAACTCCAAGGAGAAAAAGGAGTGTCCTACAGAAGCTTCATATATGTGTGATTTTGATTTATATTTTGGATATCTGTGAAAAAAGGGATTCACAGAGTTCTTTATTCTGAAGGGACAGCTCTTAGGCAATGACCAAATAATTTGTGAACATTTTCTTGTGAGGCAATTTGCTGACCAGGGCATCCAGTGCTAAGATGACTGCCTGAAGTCCAGCCAATCGTGCTGACCCTGGGGTTCTGTCCTTTTATCGGAAGGTAAAGCAACAAAATTTCAGTGAGTTCTATCACTTACAATGAAGACAGTGTCATCCATACAGCCTACAAACTCCCATTGCTGAACACTCAGTTAAATCCAAGGAGCTCTTCATATAACCAATGGGTTTGAGGGAAAGGTGACTTCATCTAACACCATTGCATCTGTCAAGGAATTGAGAACAGTGGAGACCACCCCTTCCAGGTTAATAATCCAGAGGGACCAGGTTCAGCTCCATATTATATTAAGGAGGACTCAGTAGCAGTGCTGAGTTTTTGGGATGCTGCTTTTATGACCGAAGGCATAATGGGCAACTGGTTATGGAGAATCACAGGCTCAAGGTCTGCAAGGGCCTCTATTTCCAGGAGGTCCCAGTATGTGGCCAACATTTTTTGCTTTAATGCTATATATAGTGCAGGGTCAGGAATGTCGGTTTCTCGTTTCAAAAGTTTGTGGGCTGCCTATGGCCATCATAGTTGTCCAGAGACTTCAGGAGATATGAAAGGAGGTTGCTAAACCTTCTATAGTGAATCTATCAAGTGCCTGTCATTCTTTTTTTCCTAAATCAATGATTTTAATAACAAAAAATATACTTCTGATGGAAAATAACTGAGCTCATTGGTCTGTAGTCTTTTAAACAAAGAAATCTGATTTTTAGCTGACAGTAAGCATTGAAGCTGTCGAGATCAATACGATTCAATGACTCTCCATTTTTATGAAAAGATAAACCTTGTTCTTGTTTCCTCTTATGAGGGATATTTTACTGAGATGAGAAGACAAATTTCATTTTTCAGAAGATAGCTTTACTTTGGTCTTCATTTTCTTCCTGTCAAGCTCATACACAATAGCATGTCTTGTGAGACTTTGTTTCATAGCCAACCTTTTGCCACAGCCAGCATGTTCACACATAAATGGCTGATTCTCCTCATGAAAAGAAAGAAGACAGCTCTGGAGATTAAATACAGTTCTGCTGCAGCCGTCTCTTGGATGTTGACATACATCTCATTCTGAGGCATGAGTTTTCACAGATTATTTGAGATAATCTTCACATTTGAATGTTTTCTGGCATACATCATATGTTATTTCCTTTTTATGGATTTCTCTCATGTGCTTTGGAAGCTCTGTCCATGTTTCTGCCACAAAATAACATCCCTATTGACATATATTTTTCTGATGAACCTGCATCTGTCCTCTCAGCCTGCAGGGTGAAACAAAGTGTTTTCCACATCCTTCAAGGTTAAACTTGAATAGTGGTTTATTTTCATGCTGGCACTGATGGATTTTCAGCTGCTGATGCTTCTTAAAGGTCTTCTTACATCCTTCAAAATTGCATACATATTGCTTTTGCAGATTTTCATGTTTGCATGCAAAATGCTTCTTCCAGTTGGATTTTGTGTGGGATTTTTTTTTTTTTTTTTTATCACAGCCATTAACAGAACAAATAAAAGGCTTTTATCCAATGTGAATCAGGATGTGGCAATTCAGATGGTAGCTCCCGATGAACACTTTGCCACACCCTTTGTAGTCACAGGCCTCTGCAGGATCAACTAAATTTAAGATGGATGGAATTTAGAGCCTTTTATTTGAGTGGTCCCCATTTAAGGTGAGTTTATTTGGAAACAGCAGTATCAGAGACATTAAGTAGAATTTGCAAATTGGAATATATTGCCTCCAGAATGAAAAAAGAACTAAAAGATGTTGAATGTTTACATTTATAATGAGTATGTCAAACAAAACTTCTCGGGGGAAGATGTTATCAACTTAACATCAAACCTGTGCTGCTGGAGAAAGGTGGGTGCAATTAAGCTCTTGTCTGCAAAGATTGCATGCAATGGCAACACTATTGAGTTGCCCTACAAGGTGACCTAGGAAAAGTATACGTTTTTCCTTGGAGATAAAGGCAAAATACAGTCAAGAGGCCATTGAAATAGCCACCAAAGATAAATATTAGCAAAATCTACAATAGCAAAGTATTTACTGGTGATTAGTTAAATGATGTCAATAATTTTAATATTAGGTATTATGCATGAGGATCACAATAGACGAAACCACGGCATTGTAATAAACCACCCTGATGCATCTGTCTTTACTTATTTTTTTTGAGGTTTGCAAATATTAGTTAGGTTTTATATAAATAAGTTTGAATTCTTGAAAGTCCTTTTAAAATTTACATTGGAACATCTTAACTGTTGTAATAAGGGGACCCATAGGGTCTTATTTCTCAAGCTAATTTTCCATGCCAAAACTTAACTTAATTTTAATGCATTACTCATTGTATCAGAACATATATGCTTAAAATGGAATTTAGAAAATACTATAATGAAAAGAATACCTATTTTTTCTCTATTTAAAATTTTTTTAAAATTCTTGTTTTGTTTTGTTTTGTTTTTTAAGAGATGAGGGTCTCACTATGTTGCCAAGGCTGACATGCAGTGGCTATTCACAGGTGCAATCATAGCTCACTACAACTGCAAACTCCTAGCCTCAAGTGATCCTCCTCAGCCTCCCAAGTAATTGGGACTACAGGCATGTACTACTGGACTGGGCTCTATTTTATATTTAGTTACTCTCCCAAGAATATCGGAAGTATTATGTTTAAATTTAGTGAGATCCTTGAGTAGAACTACAAGTTGAGACCCAGTATGATTAAGTCTGTAAAGCTTTGTCAATTGGTGTATTTTAGCAGATCTTAAAGTTAAGTTAGAACCTATATTTTACAGACACAAAAGCCCGATCAGTACAATTTTTATATTAGTTTTATAAAAAATATTTTAGCAGATTTTTGGATTTCTAATTGGGTTAATTTATGTACAATTTTTTTGTGTATATACATATATAGAGAGAGAGTTATATAAGTAAATAAATATATATCTATGTACACACACTATTTATTTTAAAATTTCTTCTCTTGTGTCAAGGTTTTCTTTTTTTTTTTTTATTTTTATTTTTTTGTTGAGACGGAGTCTTGCTCTGTCGCCCGGGCTGGAGTGCAGTGGCCGGATCTCAGCTCACTGCAAGCTCCGCCTCCCGGGTTTACGCCATTCTCCTGCCTCAGCCTCCGGAGTAGCTGGGACTACAGGCGCCCGCCACCTCGCCCGGCTAGTTTTTTGTATTTTAGTAGAGACGGGGTTTCACCGTGTTAGCCAGGATGGTCTCGATCTCCTGACCTCGTGATCCGCCCGTCTCAGCCTCCCAAAGTGCTGGGATTACAGGCTTGAGCCACCGCGCCCGGCTGGTTTTCTCTTTATTCCAGTATTTTTCCTCTGTTTTGGGCTTCTAGCCTCCTGAAGTCATGTTTTTTAGTTTCCATCTGTGTCTCACAGTTACAGGAAAGAAGTGGAGGAAAGAACCCAGTGGTCTGCCTCATAGGCAGCCATTCTTCATCCTAAGGCTTCTCAGTCTACCTGTGAAAGATTGGGATTTCACTTGAGAGCTGTAGTCACCTCTCCTTGGGTCAGGCAATAAGTTCCTTTAAGTTTTTGTCCCTTTTCATGTTGACCTGCAGGGGCACTTACTAAAGCCCAATCACACTGGCTAGGGGTCTTACATCATTTAAACAACTGGGTAACTTTTTCAGGTGTTCAGAAGGGGGTTGCTGGGGTGAGATATTTGTTTTCTTGCCACAGACAGCCTCTCAGGGTTAAACATTGAATGGCTGGTATCCAACGGGGTAGCCCATGATATTCCTGAGGATCTGGGGAACTTGAAGTTCCCTAAAAACAACAGCAACAAAATATGCAGCAAAGAAGACAGGTCGACAACTACCTGACCAGAGCAACACTGACTATGAGACAGAGGTGCCATTGCTTTACCATGGGGGAACCCAGCCAACATCTTTATTTAAAGGTTGCATGAAACACATGGACAAATCATCATTCTGCCCTAAGTAATAATTACAAACCAAAAAGTATCCGAGACAAGTCTCAATCAAGTTAGAAGTTTATTTTGCCAAGGTTAAGGACATGCCTGTGACACAGCCTCAGGAAGTCCTGACAATATGTGCAGGGCAGTTGTGCTATAGCTTGGCTTTAAACATTTTAGGGAGACAGAAGACATCAATCAATACATGTAAGATGTACACTAGTTTGGTCTGGAAAGGTGGGACAACTTGAAGTGGTGGGGGCTTCCAGGTCACAGGTAGATTCAAAGATTTTCTGATTGACACTTTGTTGCAAGAGTTTATCTAAAGATATGGAATAGAAGAAAGTGACTGCATTAAGACAAGTTTTGTTGAGATCAAGGTTCTTGTTGTGCAGGTGAAGCCATCAGGTAGCAGGCTTCAGAGAGAATAGATTGTAAATGTTTCTGATCAAACTGAAATAGTCTGCTCTATCAGTTATAGGGTCTCTGTTTTAATGTTAGTATTGTTCAGTTGTGCCTGAATTTCAAAGGGAGGAGAGTATAATGAGGCATGTCCAGCCTCTACTTCCCATTGTGGCCCTGAACTAGTGTTTCAGGTTAACTTTGGAATGCCCTTGGCCAAGGAGAGGGTCTATGAGTCAGTTGGTGGGCTTAACATTTTATTTCTGGTATACATAATAAAAAAGGAAACAAAGAGGTAAGGGCATCTGGGGTCAGCCTCTGTTGAACACAGGGACTAGAAAGAGGATAGAATGCCTAGCCCCAGAAAGTGCAATTTTAGAGGCTCATCACTCGCATATCCATGGAGTGAGCCTCTACCAAGGCTTTTCTTGAGCCTCCAGAGTTTAATCTGGTAGCACTGTTCATTAGAATACTCTGAGAGATGTGGGGATACACGGCAAGCACAGACAGACACAGCAAGCAGGCAACAAGGCTAAAGCACAAGCTCAAATTCTGTCCAAGCCACTCTCATAGAGGTCTGGAACCAATTAGTAAGCCAAGAGCAGCCTCTTGAAAAGCTATCCAAGAGTCAGCAGTCACAGCCATGCTATCTGCTCACAGTGCAAATTGTTTTATAAGATTTTAGGATTATTTTGATGGAAGGATACAACACACTGTCACTCAAATACATGAAAGGCAGAATATCTTATTACTTTCAGCTATTAATAAGAGAAAGCTGCCAGGCAGGGCCATATAGGGAATTGCACTCAGGGACAGGATAGCAGGAAAAAGAGAGCTGTAGGAGGCAGTTATTTAGGGTATCCATGGCAAGCAAGGCAGGGTTAGCTAGGTTTCTCAGACTGCCTTCTCGTTGGTTATAATGGTGTTCCTAATTGTCTGGTAGTTTGCCTGGGGCGATTGGGGCTTCTGCATAATGACCCACAGTATAAGAACCTGATTAAGGAAGTGGTTGGAGTGTGGAAGATCTCAGACTCTAAGAAAGGGCAATTGACCAGTCTCTAGCCAGAATCTCAAAACCAAGTAAACATATTAAAAAAATAAAAATTCCAAAATAAAAAACTGTATGTCTACATTATACCACAGGTAAAACAGGATTATGAATTAATAGTGGTAATAATTTTTTTTAAAATTCATTTTGAAAATTCTTATTCTAAAATGATTGAATTAGGAAGTTATCTGCATATTTTAAATGTCCATTTCTGAGACAGGAAGAATAAAAGTGTTGTCTTTTACATTTCTAAATTCCCAAGAAACTACAGACATAAATTGCTAGCTAAAACAACAGCATAAGCCCAAACAAAAAGTGTCTCAGAAGAAAGAACAGGTATTAATGCTTTCTTTGTTCTGCTGATGACTCTCAAAAGTTGCATATATAGCTAATATAATAAATTAATATAATTTCTATGTCTTATATTGAATAAATGGTAGTGACAGTTACAATAAATTATATGTCTTTTCACAGGTATATTGCACAAATTTAAGGGAAAAAAGTGGCTTTACTGAAGTACAATTGATATAAAATAAGCTGTCTATATTTAAAGTAACAAATTTCATACTTCTTAATCAAATATGTCAGTATACATCTCCACATATTTACATATAAAAATAGATAGATTAGGTAGATAGATGATAGATAGATAGATAGTTTGCTAGGGTTGCCATAACAAAGTTCCACAACCTGGGTTAAACAACAGAAATTTATTTTCTCATCATTCTAGAGGCTAAAAGTTTAAGGCATTAGCAGGGTTGGTTTCTCCTGAGACATTCTCTTTAGGTTGTAAATAGCCATCTTCTCCCTGTGCTCTTCCGTCTCTATTTACTCAGTCATAATCTCTTCCTCTTATAAGGACACCAGTTATATGGAATTAGAGCCTACCTGAATGACCTCATTTTCATTTAATCACATTTCTAAAGACTCTATCTCCAAATGTCATCACATTCTGAGGTGGTGCTGGGGGTTAAGACTTCAACATGAATTTTGGAGGGATGCAATTCAGCACACACACACACACACAGACAGACACACACACACATGATTGACCCTGTTTGCAGATGATATTATCTTTCATCTAGGAAACCCCATCATCTTAGCCCAAATCTTCTTAAGTTGATAAGCAGCTTCAGCAAAGTCTCAGGATACAAAATCAATATGTAAAAAAAATGCTCGCATTCCTATACACCAACAGTCAAGCTGAGGGCCAAATCACCAACAAACACACATTCACAATTGCCACAAAAAGAATAAAATACCTAGGAATACAGCTAACTAGGGAGGTGAAAGATCTCTACAAGGAGAACTACAAACCACTGCTCAAATAAATCAGAGAGGACCCAAACAAATGAAAAAATACTACATGTTCAAGGATAAAAAGAATCAGTATCGTTAAAATGACCATACTGCCCAAAGTAACTTATAGACTCAATGTTATTTCCATTATATTGACATTTTTCATAGAACTAGAAAAAACTATTTTTAAATTCCTATAGAACCAAAAAAGAGCCCAAATTACCAAGGCAATCCTAAACAAAAAGAGCAAAGCTGGCGGCATCATGTTACCTGACTTCAAACTATACTATAGGTCTACAGTTACCAAAACAGCACGGTACTGGTACAAGAACAGACACGTGGACCAATGGAACAGAATAGAGAAACCAGAAATATGACCATACACCTATCTGATGTTCAACAAACCTAACGAAAACAAGCAATGGGGAAAGGATTCCCTATTCAATAAATGGTGCTGGGACAACTGGCTAGCCATATGCAGAAGACTGAAACTGGACCCCTTCCTTACTCCATATACAAAAATTAACTAAAGATGGATTAAATACTTAAATATAACCCATAACTATAAAAACCCTGGAAGAAGACAACACAGGCAATATCATTCAGGACATAGGCTTGGGCAAAGATTTCATGACAAAGAAGCCAAAAGCAATTGCAACAAAAGCAAAAATTGACAAATGGGTTCTAATTAAACTAAAGAGTTTCTGCACAGCAAATGAAACTATAAATGGAGTAAATAGACAACCTACAGAATGGGGCAACATTTTTGTAAACTGTACATCTGACAAAGGTCTAATATACAGAATCTATAAGGAACTTAAACAAATTTATAAGAAAAAAACCCAAACCCATAAAAATGTGGGCAAATGACATGAACAGATGCTTTCCAAAAGAAGACATACATGTGGCCAACAATCATATGATAAAAAGCTCAACATCACTGATCATTAGAGAAATTCAAATCAAAACCACAATGAAATACCATCTATCACCAGTCAGAATGGCAACTACTGAAAAGTCAAAAAATAAAAGATGCTGAAAGGGTTGTGGAGAAAAAGGAATGCTTATATCCTGTTGGTGGAAGTGTGAATTAGTTCAGTCATTGTGGAAGACAGTATGGTGATACCTAAGACAGAAATACCATTCAACCAATTACTAGATATATACCCAAAGAAATATAAATCATTCTATTATAAAGACATGGGCATTCATATGTTCATTACAGCACTATTCACAATAGCAAAGACATGGACCTAACCTAAATGTCCATCAGTGGTAGACTGGATAAATAAAATGTGGTACATATACTCCAAGGAATACTCTGCAGCCATAAGAAAGATCAAGATCATGTCCTTTGCAGGGCCATGGATGGAGCTGGAGGTCATATCCCTAGCAAACTAATACAAGAACAGAAAACCAAATACCACATGCTCACTTATAAGTGGGAGCTAAATGATGAGAACAAATAGACACATAGAGGGGAACAACACACACTGTGGGCTATGAGGAGGGAGACGATCAGGAAAAACAACTAATGGTTACTAGGCTTAAAACCCAGGTGATGAAACAAACCCCTGTGACAAAGTTAACCTATGCAACAAATCTGCACATGTACCTCTGAACTTAAAATTTTTAAAAAAAGATTTTAATAAATGACTTCAAATTCCACTTTTAAAACTAGAAAAGATGCAAAGTCAAAGTAAATGAAAAAAAAAAAAAAAAAAAACTAAAGATCAGAGCACAAATCAATGAAGTACAAAGCAAAAGGAATACACAAAATTGATAAATCTAAAATCATGTTCTGTGAGATTATCTATATCACTGGTAAATCTCTAGTAAGACTGAAAAGAAAAAATACACAGAAGACACAAATTACCAATATCAAGAATGAGAAATGCTGCATCAGTAAAATTATTGAAAAATTAAAAAATAATAAGAGAATATTATGAACATCTATATGCCTATATATTCAATAAGTTAGGTTGCAGAATACATTAGCATACAAAAATTTTATTTCATTTCTATATACTAACAATAAACAATTTGAAATTAAAATTTTCAGTAGCATCAAAAATATGAAATTCTAGACACAAACAATGAAGATGAGAAATCTTGGGAAATGGAAACTAACAAAAAAAAATTATTTTGAAGTTCTTTCCAAGTCTCTCACATCTTAATCAGCATTGTCTTTTTCCTACACTTAAAGGAAAGGCATTTAGTCTTCTGCTATTAAGTATAGTGTTTGCTTTAGCTTTTTCAATGATGTTGTTAATCAGGTTAAGGAACTTCCCTTATACAGGTATCCCTAGTTTGAAGAAGATTTTTATTAGTAATGGAATTTAAATTTTTTTCAAAAAAAGTTTTTGTTTCCATAGGAGTTTCTATTTAGTTAATATTGGTGTATTACATTAACTGGTTTCAAATACCAACCTTGCATTCCTGGGATAAACCTATTTGATCATGATGTATGATCTTCTTTATATTGTAAGATTTGATTTGTTTATAATATGTATATCTATATTCATGAAGTGATATTGTTATGTAGTTTCTTGTGATGATTTTGTGTGGGTTTGGTTTGTATCAAAATTGCACTGGAGGTTCTTTCCAGTGCTATAAGGCAATCAATACATAATAGGCATCCAGAAGGACAAAGAATAAATAAAACTGTCTTTATCCACAGATAATATGATCCTGACAACTTACTAACCTCACTTATTTGTCTAATAGCTTTTTTTGTGGATTCTATAGGATTTTCTGCATAACAGTGTGAGAATGAACTTCACATCAGGAAATTTATGCAATCATTCTTGATAAAAATATTCCATAAATGAAGAATAGATAGAAGCATCTTATATATGCTATGGATGACAATTTGATAAAACATACAAAAGTTATAATTCAAATACCTATAATCTAGACATCCCCCTGTGGAACATTTATTCTACAGCTATCTCTAAAGCCATGCCAAAACTATAAATGTGAAAGTTTAATTATTGGTAATAGCAGTAAGTGTTACTTAAATTATGAACCATCTTTTCAACAAAATGGTAAGTACGGAAAAAACAAATTGCAAACAAAAACCCTAACAACAACATCTTCAAGCTATCTCATGTTAGAATGTGAAAGCCATAAAGGCAGCAGTTTTTAAATTACAGTGTTCTATTGTATATCCACTTATTAGAATAGCACCCAAAACACAGAAGGTACTCAATAATAGTTAATACACTGAAATGCCATAGATGTATGAATATACCATATATAGTACATGGCATAGCTATAAAAGTACATTGTACTCTAGTAAAAGCTCAACAAATATATAGTATTAGTATTTTATGAGGTAATACAAAAAGCTTTATATTATTTTATGAGTAAATTGTTAAGTAAAAAAGTATAGGACAATGTATCTAACAACAACCTCTATGTTAAAAAAGGTAGACAACAGGAATCCTATTTGTACTTGCTTGATAAGCAAAGTATGTTTGTGTGTGTGTGTGCATGCATGTGTGTACATAACTAAAAATTTGACATTAACAATTAACATTGATGGTAAATGAAAGTCAAGGATAGAGGTGGGTGAGATTTATTGGAAGGCACCCAGGGCAGGTTGGAGACTTTAAACTGCATGAATATTTTTTGAACTGTGTGAGTATATGATCTATTAAGAATTGCATAATTATACAAATCTTTATTTAGTCATAATTTTGATAAGTTCTGCAAATAAAAATACTGTATCATGATATATATATAAAATACAGTGTGGGTATACTATATATAGTGTAGCTGTAAAAGCACATTGTACTCTAATAAAAATTCAACAAGTATATGGAATTTTTATGAAGGAATAAAAAACTTGATATTAATTATTTTATGAAGTCATGTAACAATATTGGGCAAAGTGTTTTGTATATCTTGCTAATACTATAAATGTTATTATGTTGTGTTTTAGTGTATAATTTATAATTCACTTAAGGTGAGGATTGTCTAATACAAAATTTATTTCCAAGCATTATTCAGCCATAAATTAATAAAGGTAACTGACTTAATCTATTAGGGACTATGACTCCTTGACATGAAAAACTAACTTAAGAGTAAAACTCCAATAAGTGATACTTCACTTGCTAATAAAACTTTCTTTTCCATTTAATACAGACCACAAGTATGAAATGTTTAAAATGTTGCTGCAGATTTTATATTTCAAAGCAAAATGCAATACCAAATAACAGATCTGGGAATAAGAAAAGAGATATTAAATATTTTGTTTGCATTTTATTGGAAAATAATTTAGCATCAAAATATAAGGAACATTAAATTAGAGGGAAAACTAAGGTGAAATACATCAAGACTGCAAGTACACTAACAACAAAAATAAAATAATGTGGATTTATTTGTGATTTTTTTAAGAGAAGTAGTTACTTACCAGTCCCACTTTTGATGACCAATTCTTACTCCCTCTCTTTCTTATCATTATCAATATTAGATCTGGCTGATAATGACCCCCTTTGTCTTTAAGGTTATCACTCTCTTCTGGGTGCTTTATTAACTTACTGGTTTCCTTTCAGTCTAAGTGGCTTTCCCTCATTTCTCCAACTTTAATCCTTAAATATTTAAGGGCTCAGTCCTTGGCCCTAACATCTTTTTTTTTTTTTTTTTTTTTCAATGTACATCCATTCCCTTGATGATCTCAGCCATCCATTCATTGATAACTCTGAAATTTATCTCTACTGTGGTACTCTCCAATTAAGTCCAGGTTCATATATTCAATTATCTATCTTACATTTGTAATTATAAATAATATCAATCTACATTAGTCATACTCACCATATCTAAAACCAAACTCCAGCCCCCACCCCTACCTCACTTTCACATTTTGCACTCTTGCTTGTACAAATAAGTCGAAATGCTATTCTTCCAATTTCCAGTAGCTGGAGGATAGGGAATATTCATCATTGCCTCTTTCCTCATACATTTTTCTCATACTCACAACCACCCATCAGCAAATTCTGCCAACTCACCTTCAAAATATACCTAGTATGCTACTAAGTGTCTCACCTCTTCTTTGTCCAAGTGACCAATATATTTTACTTGGATTATTAACATATCCTCCTAACTGGCTTCCCTGCTTTCACTCATCCCTCTGAAGGATATACTCCACAAATAAGCCATAATAATGATCCTTTTATAACTGAATCGGAACATGTCTTTTCCCTGTTCAACTCTTATAGTGGGTTTTCACCTTAATTAGAGTAGGAGTCAAAGTCTTTACCATGGCCTATAATCCCTAATTTCCCCATCTGATGCTGCTAACCATCTGGCCATACCTGTATCCCCTTCTTACTTACTCTGCTTCTGTCTCATTGGCCTTTCTGAACTTCCTTGAATGCACTCCAGTGTAATTCTTTTTCCTCAAAATGTCCTCATTTAAGTCACCTGCTCAGGTCTTTGCTCGGATGTCACCATATCAGAGATCTTCCCTGAGTGTCTTGTATAAAATAAACCCAGTGCTTTCTAGCTTTCTTGTTCTGCTTTATTTCCTTTTCCAGTTTTCATCAACAAATATATATTAATTTGTTTGTTTTCAAGGTTTCTCCAGTGTCAGGAAGGCAGAGCTTTTTCTATTTTTTTTCCTCTATGTATCCACAATCCTTATAAAATGCTTCTCAAATGATAGGAAGCCTAATAACTACTTGCTGAATGAATAAGTGATCAGAGAAGAAATAAAAATACCAATTACTCATGAACCTAGCTTTGTCAAATAAGACAGTAAGGATGTGACCCTGAAAATAGACATTTTTGCCCTCTTGTTATGCAGCAACAACTAAAATTTAGTATATAATCAATGGAGAAACCTTTGTATTACTAAACTTTTAAATATAATTGCAAAATAATAATTGGTTATGTGGATAAATACATAATCCATTTTCACTAAAGTTGAGGAATATAAAAATGAAATTAATGTGGAATGCAATTCCACAAAAATGGAATGCAATTATGCCAAATTGCCATCTGCCTGTATTTGTTTCATTTTGTTTTATGTTTTTTGTTTGTTTGTTTCTTTGCTTGTTTGTTTTTGAGACAGAGTCTCCCTCTGTCACCCAGGCTGGAGTGCAGTGGCACGATCTTGGCTCATGGCAAGTTCCACCTCCCGGGTTTACGCCACTCTCCTGACTCGGCCTCCCGAGTAGCTGGGACTACAGGCGCCTGCCACCACACCTGGCTCATTTTTTGTATTTTTAGTAGAAATGGGTTTTCACCGTGTTAGCCAGAATGGTCTTGATTTCCTGACCTTGTCATCCACCCGCCTCGGCCTCCTAAAGTGCTGGGATTACAGGCGTGAGCCACCGTGCCCAGCCTGTTTTATGTTTTTTTGAGGGTGGGATATTTAACTTGTTGACCACAGCATTATATATGTTGAAATTATTTAAAAGAATTATTCACTTATAGAAATTAAACTATTTATCTAAATGGCTAAATAACTGATAGTTCTTCTGATTCTGTGGTCTTTCTTGGATTCCTTTATTGTAGTTGAGACAGTATAAAACATTTAAAAAATTATACCACTTCTAGAAAGCACTGATAATTCTACAAAGTTCTTCAACACTCACAGTCAGATGAAACCAGGCTTTGCTTCACATAAATCAAAAAAGAAATCATCCAATATAGATTTGTAAAAATTATGGCAATCTAATTTGATAAAGCCCATTTGTGTTCTCACATCTGCTGAAGAGGTGGGAAAACGTTGCTATAAAGGCCAACCATAAATATGTTCTCTCATGATACCCACCTTTAAAGGTAGAGACCAGGTAGAAAAAGAACTAGTTACAAATCACAGACATCTCAGGTAGCAAAGATACTTACATATGCCTCTACCAATAATGACTCAAGGGAGCCCCATGTTATTTGAAAACCTATGTTAACCACCAACCAACAAACATCTAAAAATTATTTTCAAAAATAGGTTATATGCCTACTTAGAAAGATAAGCAACCTGGGACATGCAAATACAGTTTAATGGATCAAATTAAGTATTTCAATTCCTAACAAATGTTGGGAATTGTATGTGAATGTATTGACAATGAATTTTCAGGAGAATCTCTATATGATTTTAGTGTATTGTGCTTTGAGAGGTAGGGCATCCTGGATTACTCAGCCTGTAGGTAAGTGGTGAATCTTTACTCTCAAGCAGTAGTTAGAATCTCTGAATCTGCTCTCAGAGAACACCTAGGCTTGACTCAACTTTTCAGAGCAACATGGTGAGCTTTAGCAAAGTACATGACACATTCAGAAGTCTAAAGAAGTCCCACTGCTAGGATGAAAAGCATGGCATTAGATAAGTGCCCAGCTCACAATCTGTAAGCACCTAGAGACTTAATTTTTAAAATAATGATCGAGAAATGCATGTTGTTTTTAATGCTGGGGAAAAAATCTGAATGTTAATATGTGTACTCAATTTTCTTAATTTTTTTTTTTTTTTTTTTTTTGAGACGGAGTCTTGCTAAATTTTTTTTTGAGACGGAGTCTTGCTAAATTCCCATTGTTTATTTAGCTCCGGGCTGGAGTGCAGTGACCGGATCTCAGCTCACTGCAAGCTCTGCCTCCCGGGTTTACGCCATTCTCCTGCCTCAGCCTCCCGAGTAGCTGGGACTATAGGCGCCCGCCACCTCGCCCTGCTAGTTTCTTGTATTTTTTAGTAGAGATGGGGTTTCACCGTGTTAGCCAGGATGGTCTCGATCTCCTGACCTCGTGATCCGCCCGTCTCGGCCTCCCAGAGTGCTGGGATTACAGGCTTGAGCCACCGCGCCCGGCCAATTATTTTTAATAAACATGAAGTATTGGCTTATTTGACGAGTTTCTTTTTAGAATTTTCTATAATTCCAATAAATGAGAAATGATGTCACATTATTAAAACCTCTTACATGAGTGTTAATTTTGAAGCCTTGGGAGACTTACTAAATTTATGAAGTTTGGTATTTATCATAAACCTACTGAGCTAAATAAACCTCTTTAAAAAAAATGACCCAGTCTCAGGTATTCCTTTTTAGCAACACCAACAGACTAACAGACCCTGTTACTTCATCAGCTTAATCATCAGCTCTCTTTATGCAATATACTTGACCAATGCCAGAATTAAAGCAAGTACCTGAATTAAAGCAAAAACAATGGGAATGTAAGAAAAAAAAAAAAAAAAAAAAAAAAAAAAAAAAAAAAAAAAAAAAAAAAAAAAAAAAAAAAAAAACAGGTACAACACATGAGCAGCAGACTTGATCATCCACAGATAATTATGTCATCATTGCAGAGACCATCAGCTGACTACCAAAATCCTTTCTCCTTTCTTTTAGAGTAGATGAGTACGTTATTGTTAAACTCTATTACATTTTTCACCCTCCCTTGCAGTGATCTGTGACCATGTGCTGAATTTCTTATAAAGAAGCACTGTAACTGTCCTAGAAAACATCCCACATATACTTACACTTCCCTTTTTCATGTGGGCACGTTGAGGATGACAGAGATTCAGTCAGCTTGGGTCTTTGAATGACTCTATGGAGTAGAGACAACCTCCTTCTCATCCTTGTGCACACACATTTTCCTGGATTGATTGCTCTGTGAACTTCAAACTTTGATTTGCATCAGAATCACCCAGGAAGATTTGTTTAAAACAGATTGTCGGCCTCCAGTATCAGTTTCTGACTCAACAGATAGAGGGTGGAGCTCAAGAATTTTTATTTCTAACAGCTCCCAGGTTATGGCTACACGGATCCTACTTTGGAGAGCACTGCCTTAGACTATGGCATAGAATGAAACAAATGTCTATTTTTTCTGAGCCGTTAGATTTTGAGTCTATTGTTAAAGAGCTTTAGTCTTCCCTATCTCATTCAGAAATGATTACAGAAACTTGATGGAAATTATTTTATTTTTATGCTGTCATGAGCACCTAATTTGGCATAAAATAGAGCAAACCCTTATAAGGTAACATTGAGTGATTGGAAAATGGGTCAAACTACTGTATCCGAGTTCTCCGGTTTGTCATCTTCCTACTTTTTGTGCTATTCTCTTAAAACTGATTCCCCAGGTCCCAGGTAGCAGTTTCCACTTCAAAGTTGTTCAAATGCATGAATAATTAAAAGTATTAAGGATTAGAGCCACAGAAATGAGGAGGCAAAAAAAGAGGAGGAAAGGCACTTCACAAAACAACATGGTTTTGCATTTTGAAAATCGGAAATAGCAAATAATATTTTGTCCCACAATTTATCTCGTATTATTTGGGTGGGGACGGTAAATATATGTGCTGTTCAGAGCTTAGAAAAAAATGCTATTCCGAGAGGGTGGACGCACTGGATAGGAGTCAGCACTCAGTCGAATTGCTCACGGATTCAAGTTCTACAAATGATTAGGTGAGAAATCTTGGACAACCGACTTCCACTATGAGGGGAGTATAATCTAGACAAGTGCTAATATGCCAACTAGATTTGACAATTTGCAACTCGGTAACTAACTGCTTGTTTTATAAGAAGGGAAAGAATATGACCATTAAATACTGTAATAACACATACATAGTAGGCTGAAACATTTTTGATAGACACATATATTTTACGATGTTTAAGTAGAATAGAAGGAGTCATCCAGGCTTATACTTAATATATGTCAGTTTAAATACCATAGTGTTAAACTTCATGATATGAAACAGAAAATTGAGAAATCTTCAGTCTTAGCAATTTTCAAGTAATAGGGACAAAGAAGAGCGCTTTCACTCTTCCAACGATAATTTGTATAATTGACAGGGGTGTACAATCTTTTGCTTCCTTGGGCCACATTGGAGGAAGAATTGTCTTGGGCCACATCATATAAAATACACTAACACTAACAATATCTGATGAGCTTTAAAAAAAAAGGTCCATGCGTAAATCTCATAATGTTTTGAGAAAGATTACGAATTAATGTTGGGCTGCATGTGGCCCGCGGGCCCTGGGTTGGATAAGGTTGGCAGCTTTACTAATATTTTGTGCTTTAATTTGTCTCAAGAGGTGCTTAATTAATTATCTTATAAATGTAATTAGGCTGTTTAATAACTGAACACAATTTTTTTTCTCCGTCATTATTGCTTATTTGTTTTCTACTAGCAGAACTGAGTTATTCAAATCGACAGTCTCTTGATTGGTTGATATTCAAGACACCTTGAATTGTTCAAGAAAGCACTTAGACAAAAGAATGTTCCCCAGTTTTTTGTTTTCTTGTTTATTGTTGTTTCATGTTCTTCATTCCTTTCATTTTATCATAAATCCTAAAGGTTACACTAAAATTGCCCCCAGGTTATTAAAGGTAACCTCATTTTTTTTTCCTGGAAACAAATCTTTTAATTGCTTAGAATTTTATCTCTCTACCTCTTGGCTACTATATAAAAAATGGGCAAATTTCCAAGGAAGAACAAAGTTAGGCAAACCCGAAAATGAAAGGATAAATTAGTAAGAAAAGAAAACATCTCACTGAGGAAGTGTAAATTTCAAGTGGTTTCTTTAACGCAGGAAGAGAAGTGATGGATGACTACTAAAATCAGTACATCGTACAATGTATTAGAAAGGCACATTCACTGGAAGTAAAATCCATAAGAGATTATATTTTAATATTAAAGTGATTTATAGGAGGATTGGAAACCAATTATGGTGTAGAAAACTTGACAAAAATATTGGAGGTCTGTTCTCAAGCCCTGGCTGCTTCATTCCATACCTTACAAGGTTAACTGGCTTATTGAGTGAGCTAAACTTAAAAATGTGTTCAAGAAGCCCCTTTATTTTTCATGAACTCTTCAAAATCTTTCCACCCCCTGATGGTACATTATGAACATCCCATAACTTTCAAGTCACTTCTATTTTCTTTTCAATCATTATGACTCACTCTCTGTTATTCAGATGTTCTTTTCCAATCTAAATCAGAGCTCCAAACTCTAATTCCATTCAAAGTTTCTCTCTTCTGCACAACTCAAGATTGATCTGTGGCTCAAAGGCTTCTAGTGACAAAAGGCATGTTGACTTTTTTTCACTTTCCATCATCCTTTTCTTTCTTTTTCTACCTCCTTCTAGACTGAGGAGAGAAAGGGGAGTTGGTAGAAGAGATACAAATGTCTTCCTTCCTCCTATTTTATAGTTGTGCCTTTGTTTTGTTGCCTGGCAGCATCCATATACAATTGTTTATGTAAGGTATATGTGTGAATATTTAAAGAGTTCTTGTAGGAACCTCTACAATGCACACTATTTGGTCTCATGGGTGTCAGGCTCTGGAGACTCTCCTTTCGGTAGGCTTCCCTCTTTCTTAGGGTACATTCAAAAAGACTTAAGCTGGGCTGTGTTATTCTGACTCTATTGGCCCATGCACCTTTGCCAGTTCCAATGGTGGAAGTGCGAGTCCCTTTATTCTTTTCCCTACACGTTCCTGTGCAGTAGTGGACTGCTCAAGTCACATTCTCATCCATTGAAGATTCCATGCAGTAAAGAGGCCTAAGCTTTCATATGCATAAATGCATCCACCCTTCATAGGACTCAGTTAAGCACTGTCTAGTGCTCTCCTCCAAGAAATGCTCCAAGATAAGACTGAGAATCTGTGGCTCATAAACATTCAACTATGGTGTGAGAAAGAATCTACATCTTTTAAAGCCACTGCCAGTCTTTCTGCATGCTTTTCTAAGGTTACATTGCCTTGGGAGAGAAAAAGCTTCCATTACCCATTACTCTCCTCTGGTCTGACAAGCCAACAACCCAAATGAATTCCCTCTATACGTAAACTCCTCTAGACCTGGCCTTATTTAGTCTGGATGGGTTGTGGGCATGAGGGTCAAAAGACTTAACGCTGCCATCTTGGATTAAATACTATAAAGGTTACTTGTAACTACTTGACACTCTAAAATATGGGGGCAATTTCCGCCTAGTATTATCAGCTTCGGAGCTTTGGCTGAGAATACAGGAAAATTACATTAACTTTCTGCTACAGAGGTATTGTAATGTTGGACAAATTATTTAACCTTTACCTGAGTTCCCCAACTGAGCTGCTGTATTAATTTCCTTTGGCTGCTATAACAAATTATCACAAACTTGATGGCTTATGACAACACAAAGTTAAAATGAATCCTCTTGTATTTCTACAGGCCAGAAGTCAAAAATCAGTTCCACTGGGCTACAGTCAAGGTGTTGACAGGGCTTGTTCCTTCTAGAGACTCTAGGCAGTTATCCATCTCCTTGCCTTTTCTAGCTTCTAGAGGCCACCTGCCTTCATTGGCTCATGCTTCCTCCTCTCATCATGCCCATTTCTTGTTTCCAAAGTCACTTCCTTTCTGCTCTCCTGCCTCCCTCTTATAAAATTGCTGTGACTACACCAGGCCTACATGGGCAATCCAGAACAGTCTCCTTATCTCCAGATGCTTAGCTAAATCACATCTGCACATTTTACCTATATGGTACACATTTTACCTATGTGGTGGCAGTCACAGTTTCTAAGGATTGAGATGTTGATATTTAGGGGGTCATTACTCAGCTTGTTACATGTGCTTTGAGGATTAATAATATAAAGTACCTGTCGGCCGGGCGCGGTGGCTCAAGCCTGTAATCCCAGCACTTTGGGAGGCCGAGACGGGCGGATCACGAGGTCAGGAGATCGAGACCATCCTGGCTAACACGGTGAAACCCCGTCTCTACTAAAAAATACAAAAAACTAGCCGGGCGAGGTGGCGGGCGCCTGTAGTCCCAGCTACTCGGGAGGCTGAGGCAGGAGAATGGCGTAAACCCGGGAGGCAGAGCTTGTAGTGAGCTGAGATCCGGCCACTGCACTCCAGCCTGGGCGACAGAGCGAGACTC
>NW_016809297.1:3014970-3039425 GCF_001698545.2 Rhinopithecus bieti | reverse complement strand
TAAATAAATAAATAAATAAATAAATAAATAAAATAAAGTACCTGTCATGATATCTGGCACATATGAGCACTTAACATATTTTCTGTTCTTCTTCCTAACTTCTCATCCTATTTTTTAGGTTGTGTGATATTTTGGTTAAGGCACTTGATTGCCAAAGGGCCTTTGCTGCCTCATCTGTAAAACTAGATATATTTATAGTACTCTCTTTGAAGATATAATGATGAATAAGACTGATTTAATTTCTGTCATCCTTAAGCTCACATTCCAAGGGAGCAGATAATAAAATAGCTTCATATATAATGAGATATTAATTAGTACCATAAAACAGTTCAGCAATCTAGTCAGGGAAGGAGAGATTGTTTGATGCAGAGTCATGCATGCCTCACTCTCAGTTTATTAACATCTGCAAATAGCACCTACATAGAAAAGACTTGGGTGACCATATGACCTGAAAAAGTATCCCTGCCCACTCCACCCTTTATTCTGTGTCTTTTCTCTGACTTAACTTTTATGACACTTATTACTGTGTCATATTATATTTAGCTATTTTTCTTTTTTTTTTTGTTTGCATCATTCAGAAAAAATGTAAGTTTCAGAACAATGGGGATGGAGTTGGTCTCATGCATTATTATATCCCTATAACAGTATGACAAGAGTAGAAGCTCAATTAATGCTTACCAAGTGAATAAAGTTATAAATCTCATAATATAATAGTTATGAAAATAGGAAATAATTTCAAATATAATTAGAGTAAATATTTTAATCTGTCTAAATAATAAAGATAATTTATAAAACATAGTTTTATTAAAAGTAAAGCCAGTGGTGATATTTAAACTTTACAAAAATTATTCTCGTTGTAATTCACTGCCAATTATACAGTTTACAATGATGATTTTACTTGATGACATGTTTACAAACCAGCAACTCTTAATTTATGATTTTTGAGGATGTCAAACATTGAAATTTATGCACTTGTTAATGAATTGTTGATTAAAAAAAGAACACATGTATTTTACTATTAGTTTAATTAGTAACCTCAGATATATTATTTTGTTTAAATGTGCAAATTGATAATAATGAAATTCTTGCTTTGGAAATCTATTTAAGTAAATAATATTCAAAGGAAAAAAAGTCCTCTTTAAAAAAAAAAGTCCCATTTAAGAATCCAACGTATTTTCAAACTTGAGTTCAGTGTAAGTTATGTACATAAAATTCAAATAATTTTTCTTAAATAAAAAAATGTGTATACATACTGATCATATGACCTAGAAAAATTAAAAGCAGAGCTCATGTCCTGTCTAAACATATATATTTGTCAGAAGTTTCTGCTAGTTCCAGCTATCTACATCATAACTAAAGTCGATCATTTTGAGAACTGGTGAATGTGAGCACTCTAAATTGTTTCCAAGCTACATTTTTCTATGATGAGGTCAAATAATATATTTTCAGCAAAAGGTACCACAGGGGTTCAGGATGGGTGATGCTTAGTGAGTGCAGTATTTTAAACATCCCTAGTTCCCTTAGGAGTAATGTGTGCAGAAGGTGGTGAATAGATTCTGCTTATAAGCTGAGATCAGCAAATATCCCTTGCTTATCTCAGTTTATCATTTTTAACCTCCTCTCTTTTGCACAATCCTTCTTAAAGTCACTTAAACCAAGCCCCAAGACTCTATTTAAAAAGCCTGTCCTGACTTCCTCAGATTCAGAAACTCCTAAAACTTGCCTGTGGAGTGTTCTTCCTTGCTACAGCAAGCTCTGATGTATCCCTGGCAGCCTTTGTTCAATGAGCTTCAAAAATACCACTAATTAAACACAGTCTTGCCTTGTTACTTAATACTCATGAACCTCATTTATTTTTCCTTGTATAATACTGATAAATATATATTAGTATGTTGAGAGGTCTAGTAAAGGTATATAAAAAGTATCCAGTATGATACATAGTAGATATAAAAAATTTAAATAGTAAATAATAAATCATTTTAAAATTAATAGATTTATGGGTTTTGGGGGGATTTTCTTGACCTTTATTTAATCAGCTTTTAAGTATTATATATATTTAGCCATTAACTTTTTTATTCTTTCCTGTCCAACTTTTTTTTTTTTTAAGTTCAGGGGTACATGTGCAGGGTTGTTATACAGGTAAACTTGTGTCACAGGGGTGTTGTACAGATTACTTCGTCACCCAGATATTAAGCCTAGTCCCCATTACCTATTTTTCCTGACCCTCTCCCCTGTCCCGGTCTCTACCCTCCTATAGCCCCCAGTGTGTGTTGTTCCCCTCCATGTGTCCATGTGTTCTCATCATTTAGCTCCTACTTGTAAGTGAGAACATGTGGTATTTAGTTTTCTGTTCCTGTGATCGTTTCCTAAGGTTAATGGCCTCCAGCTCCATCCATGTCCTCACAAAAAACATTACCTTGTACCTTTTAATGGCTGCACGGGATTTCATGGTATATATGTGTCACATTTTCTTTATCCTTGATTTATCTCTATCATTGATGGTCACTTACGTTGATTCTATGCCTTTGCTATTGTAAATAGTGTTGCAATGAACATACGCATATCCATGTCTTTATAATAGAATGATTTCTATTCTTTTGGGTATATACCCAGTAATGAGATTGCTGGGTCAAATGGTAGCTCTGTGTTTAGGTCTTTCAGGAATCACTACATTGGATTTATTCATATTTTTTAAAAAAATATACATTGCCCCTAATAGAAATATAACAGTGTTCTGGATATAACTTCTGGTTTATTTCTTTTAAACTTAATTTTCATAGTAACCCAATGTCGGCAAATATAAATCTGAACTATCGGACAAGGGCTTCTTTGAACAGAGATGACTAATGTTAATTTGGAGGACTAAATAAAATGTTCATAGTCTATTGGTTTTTAAAAACTATAACTAAAACTGAATCCAATGACCTTTCAAATTTCTTTGTCCTTATTAAATCATGATTTTATCATTTAGAAAAGAAAAGTCAGTGTCCTGCATTCTTGATATGATCAGAATTTGATCAAGGATATAATAGAGGAAAAGAGGAAAGCATTATAAGGATTTTGAGACAAATAGGAAAATATTTGAATAAAATGATGGCAAAATAATGAGAACATGCATAGATTTTTCAATTTCCTGTTACAATGTGTGCAGTTTCAAAATATTATTAATTAGAAAGGAGACCAATGCCAAGGTCCAGAGGCCAACTCTGAGATTTTATATTTGCATGCATCTGTTTTATCAGGTGGAGCTCTTCAGAGCAACACCAGGAAGAGAGTGAAGGATACAGAATTGGACAGAGAGAGAAGGTGGAGAGTGATAGAGTTGAAATAGGACTTAGCTGATCCGTAGGGGGAGCTCTGGAGTTGGTATGGCCCTTCAGAATTTTCCCAGACTGAGGCAAGAGGGCTTAGCCTTTATACTCTTCCACTCCTGGACCAGTGGAGAGAGATGACTCCTTTTGGCAGAAAGCAGTTATTGGGGAATGACTCTGCTGTGAGTCAGGCATCACTCTCAGCACCTGGGGAAACTAGTGCTTTGGTCTTAAAGGAGCGAATTCACTATAGCAAATTGACACATTTGTTTACTGTCGTGTTTTAGGACATGATATCTGTTCAGCTTCTATTTGACCTTTGAAAATGTAAGCAAAGCCAAATATTAACTTAAGATTTATTTAGAAAAGGAGTTTGAATGAGTCTCTATTATTAAACTTAATATTAAGACTTCCTTAAATTAATTACTCATCTCTTTTGTGCGTGTAGATGATTGTGCTGCAGTTTTTACCTCACTTTTCTGATCTGTATTTACTCTTTGGAATATTTAACTAGGTTTATGTGGGGGTGAAATAAATGTCTTCAGTAATGGGTTTCTCATGTCTTTATTCTTTCACTATATTTTATTGGGTTCCTACTTATTATTTTGTCAATGGCATAACAGTTTAACTCTAATTTTGTTCTTTTCCTTACTCAAAATTGGTGGGAAGCTGCATGAGACAAGTGGTGTACCAAGTGCAGCATAGCTATTAAATTTTCTCCATAGACCATTCAACTGATATTGCATAGAAGAAAGGAATAGCTTTAGGGGAATTTATGTGGGACACAAATCACATGCTAATATATGATTGCAAGTGCATTTGGTTTACAAAAGAAATTGTTGCCACTTGATTCATTTATTTAAATGGTGATATAATGTAAAACAACCATTTATGTTTGTATTTTTTAGTGAAATTATTTTTTATTATTTATTTTTATTTTTTATTTCTAAATATTTTATTTTTTATTATACTTTTAAGTTTTAGGGTACATGTGTACAACATGCAGGTTTGTTATATATGTATACATATGTGTGCATCATTTTTAAAACGTTTTCTTCATTCAATTTCTGAATATCAAATAAATGTTGATTTTTTTAAAGTCTATTTCCTGCTGCCGTCCTCAGGTCCACAAAGGCTATGTCTAGTACTTCATCAAGCAAAATGGAAGTTAAATAAGTAATTTGTAAAATGTGGATCACAGGATTAGGCACAAAATTCTTTTTTATTTTATTTGCATTTCTTTTTTTTTTTTTTTAAGAGAGAGGGTCTTGCTCTGTTGCCCAGGCTTCAGTGCAGTGGCATGATCATAGCTCACTGTAGCTTTGAACTTCTGGGCTCACACAATCCTCCTGCCTCAGCTTAATGAGTTACCCAAATTATTTTATAGTAAGAAATGCTAGTTAATAATGTACATCATCATACTTAGATTTTTTTTTCTTTTTCCAAGCATTAGTTTCTGTGACATCATCTTGAAGTCTTACAACATTTATGACAAATGCTAAATGAATAAGGATAAAATGTTACCCTGCAAATATTTAAGGTACATATTTTAAAATATGACATCTTTTTAGCAAGACTTTAGAACTAGGACATTCTTGGAGACATAGAGAGTAAAATATGAGACTAACATTTGGCTGAAAATGATGGCTTGTTCTGCTTGAGATGAGTGATAGGCACTTAGTATATAACCTATGCTTCATTCCAGACAGGGCATTGCCATTATTTATATTCTGCTCATTGGAGTCTTTAAATTGATTGTGAAAGGTTAAAAGACCATTTTAACTTATCTGTGGGGATATATTTTTGGTTGGTGCTGTTCATTTTCCATTCTCTATTTAGATTGTAAATTCTCTCAGTGGGTACTTTATCTTATTATCTCATTGAGTCTAACAAATCCTGGAGAGTTAATCAATAGTACCTGTGGGATATTTTTGTCACCTTTAATAAATCTCTGAAGGGTGATATAATACTAGAAATGAGAAAAATATTCTCTTAGGTCATGTGTGTGTTCTATTTGGGATGCATAAAAGTCTCATTTTAAAATGAATTATCCTTGCTCATCTTTTTTTAGATCAGCAGAAGTAAACACATTTTCTTTTCTGTCACACTCTGTTTTGAGTGTGCTATTCTGATCTAAGTTAAAAAAAAATAGAAATGCATTGATACATTTTTAGGACTTATCTGGTATATTCAATAAACGAAGTGATGTGATAAAATTTTCAAGTTATTTAAATGCTATTTATATTTTATTCTTTTAACAGGTGTGTATTATATTATAGGTCTACAATAAATTTAGTTGTTATGGTTTTAAATAAAAATTAGTGTTTCACTTTTGCATAATAGGATATGCTTTTAGAGTTTAGAATAATAGGATATTTCCTATTACTGGAGATTTAACCTTGAGAGGCACCTGTTCCTAGGCTCCATTTCACGTATGAGGCCTCAGCTCAGTCAAGATAAACAACTTGCTGGAGTCCACAGTATATGACAGAGCTAGAGCTTAAACTTCTGATTCTAAAACAATTTCTTCATTCCAAATAATTGTACCTGTATTTATTAAAACAAACAAGTACGCTTTTTTTGTTCTAGTTGAAAAAATCCTTTGTCTATGAAAAGCTATTAAAAGTTCCACCTTACTTATCAGTGCCAGGCAGCACTACTAAGAGTTAAAAACTAAAAAATTGAAAGCAATACTTAATAATTGAATTTAAACATATGAGGCAGCAACCTTTGTTTAAGAATTATATCTCTAAATACTCAATATTGCACCCTAGTTTCTTCTAACTTATTCCATTTCACACGTAAAAATAAACATGAATAAACTAAAAGCAAAGTTCTGTAGGCCTAGGAACTATTTTAATAGCTCTGTCTCCAAGATACAAAGTAGTGCCTGGCACATAATAGGCTCTTTACATGTCTATTGAGTGAATGAAGTAATTAACCGCTTTTGAACAGTCAACCTATGAGAATAATTTATACAAGAATCTCAGTTTCCCAGAAAATTTGTAATGAGACCCTTTGAGAGGACTTTTTTGAAATAACTATTTGAATGGCTTTATTTTGAAATGACTATTTGAATGGCTTTATTTTGAATGACTATTTGAAATGACTCATTGAAGGATGATTTGGGCCATAGAATAAATGCTTCATGATCAGCAAATTTAAATTTTGGATTAATTTAAAAATAAACATTATTGAAATAAATGGATAGATAATGTAAACTTGGTAATCTGTCAATGATCCACTTATTCGGTATGATATTTTCTGTAACTTTTACTGAGACATACCTTTGGTTTTAATTGAAGTTTCCTAAATGGTTTATAATTAAGCTATAAAGACCAATAGGAGACTCTTCTCTTCAGGGAAGAAAACATTGCAATTCATTCAAACTTACAAAAATATACTATCTTAGTTGATATTATCTTACTTGTAAACAAATATTTCTGATGCTCAAATATTTGGACCTTTAGAAATATCTATAATTTATATACTAATAATGCTTTAAAATAATTCTGCCTTCCTTTCCGAATTAAAATGGTTCCCAAACACATTTAGAAAGTCATTTTGACCATCTTTTCTGTGATATTTTTACAATTATTCTCAATTACAGTTGAAGAGTGAGCTGTTTGCTCTATCAGATAATAGACATAAAGAATCATAGAACGTTGAATCTGAAATGAACCTCAGATAATCTGGTGAAGCCACTTTACTTTTATAAAAGAAACAATGAGATCCAGAAAGATGACGTGACTTGGCCCAAGGTGAGAAAGTGAGCTACTAACAGAGTCAGGATTGGAGGCAAACCCTCAACCCATTTTCACTGGAAGATGCAATCACTATAGAAATATGACACATAAAAGGGGTATTTTTTCTCTTTATCTTCTGATTATCTTAGATTCAATGACTGGTGTCCCAAAAATCAGACTGACAAAAGTCAGGCCTCTTGACAACCTTGTTTCACTTTACTGTGGCTCTTATAGGCAAAGTCTGTCTCCCCAGCCTCACTGGTTTCTTTCCTGTTACTGGGATGCATCAGCATCCTCATACTGTGGGGCTGTATGCGCTGTTCCTATCCCCAGAATGCTCCTCTCACAACTACATTTGCAAGGGTCACTCCCCCGCCTCTTTCAAGACTTTTCTCAAATGCTATTTCTCAGTGTCATTGTTTCTGACTACCATGTTTAAAATTGTTCACTTTTTAGTCCCCTCTGCTCCTTGCTCTGCTTTTCTCCCCACCCACCCCGCCCATAGGGCTTATGATCTTTCAATGTGCTAAATGATTTCCTTATTTATTTTGTTTTTTAGTGTTTCTTTCCCCCACTAACCTAACTAAAACATAAGCACCATGGGCATGGACTTTTGTTTTGTTTGCTGATGCATCCCTAGTACCTGGAACTAAGCCTGATTGTATGCTAGATATTCATATAAAATCTGTTGAATGAGCAAATGGATCCTCCAAGGAGAAAATTGGGACAGAGATATCCACTTGAGAAACAGTAGATGGATCTCAAAGCCCCAACTCGTAGCCCCAGATTCTTTTTTCTCTTGTGATCTACTAAGCATAGCCGCCATGACATTGAAGGTTCCAGGTTATGCCACTTTCTGCTTACCCCTCTGGCTCAGGTATGCCACAGGCCTTTCCTGTAAGGCACACAGCAAAATGAAAAAAGGTTGTCCAGATATCATTCAGGGTTCAAGGGTAACAGACCAGAGTTACAGCAGAGAAGATAATTTGTAATTAACTCCCTAGGTTGTCTCTGGAACATGCTCACTGGCCCTTGCCCAGACAACATTGACTGACATTCATTTACTTCTTCCTTGCTAATGGAACTCCTTTGGTTCCAGAGATGTGACTATTATCTCAGGATAAGGCAGGGATGGATCTTATTTATTCTATTCCAGTCACAGTACTGGCATTCTCTTTGCCAATGACTGATTCAGAGATAGGAACATGATGCGGGCCCATGAGAGGTGAGAGGCAAGTCAACTGAAGCAGCTGCCAGGAGAATTCGCAGGCTCTTCAAAAGTGTACAAGGAGGTCACACACTCCTCCCCACACACCGCTCCCTGCTCCTGCTTTGGAACATTGGATGTTGTATTTGAGGATGCGACTCTTGGAAGCGCAAGGTCATATTGTGTTCATAAGGGGACAAAGCCAAGGTACTAAGCCAACATTGTTAGGATGGCAGAAGGGAACGACAGCGAGAAACTCTGTCCTTGATTGCATTGTTGATTCACTCATTCATCCCACCCTTGAATCAGCTTTTGCCAAGCTCCTAACAACGTGAAATAATACATTTTCTTAATCGCTTGAGACATTTTGAGTTGAAGTTTTCTTTTAGGTGAAGCCAAAATCATTCTCATGGAAAGAAAACTCTCAGCTCTACCCCATTTGACTACCATTTTCTAATAGGCCGAGATATTATTCCCTTAGCCATGTTAATATTTGCTGAAAATGCCAGCTAAAAAGATGGATTCCCAAGCGTGTGTGTGGGAGGGTCCCTTCCAGATTCAAACTTTCCTCTCCTACAATCTGTTATCAGGAAGTTGCCAAACCCTGTGGCACCAACCAAGCAGCTGGGGCATACAACCAAATTCCCTGCCTGCACAGAAATATATATATATTTCTGGGTGTTTAACACGTTGTTTTTGGCATTTAACAAGTGGTAGCCTGAACATAGCTGAAGGAAAGTTTCCGATTCCTGGATTCTGGAAGCAGGTATCCTATCCAGTAAAGCGATATGGGTCCCTTTTGGACTAATAGTTGTTTACTTCTCAAGTCCAGAGTCTGCAATGAGGACAGCAGGTTTTTCTGTGAGTTATATAAGCCATTTAAAGCTCACATTCAAGGGCACCATATAAAGTGAAACAGGAGCCTTTGATATATATTTTTTCCTCATAAAATAGCCTGTGGAGGAAAAAGCAGCTGAAAAAAATTGAGGGGCCTGATTTGTGGCTGCGTCATCCATGTGAACACGTCCTTATGGAAAGGCTTTGCGTTTATGTGAAGTGTGCTGCAAAGTCTCCCAGCATTTCTAAATCTCTGTATGTGCTGTACATATATGACTAATTTGGAAAACTACATTTAAGTCCTAGGTAGTGTGGAGGCTAAAGCAACTCCATCTTGGATGTTTATCCACCATGCTGACTTCTTATTATTTTTCAATATTTTAAACAGAGATTGGGTCTCCTGTGTTGCCTAGGCTAGTCTCAAACTCCTGGGCTCGAGTGATCCTCCCACCTCGGCCTCCCAAGGTGCTGGGATTACAGGCATCAGCCACCTTGCCCTGCCTCACCATGTTGACTTCTGATTAACCTCAGTTTCAGGAATGCTTCTAAGATTTCTAGTCTATCCCTTGTTCCTCGTGCAATAGCATGTACTACTTACTGTAATCCCTGCCCTTAGGTCAAAACAACTTTGAGGTTAGTGTATGTACCATAAATTTAGCCCTTAAGCAATTGCTGTACATATACCTTTCCCTATGGTATATAAGCCTGAGTCTGGGGGTTAGTGAGGCAGATCGTCGTATCTCACCGCTGCCCAAGTCTATGGCTGCTATTCGTAAGTCTCTGTTAAATGTTTCTTTCTGAGAAACTAGATTTGTCAGCCTCTTTCTTCAGCCTCTCAGCTTCCTTTAACTTTGGGACCTGCTTACCACAGAACAAATAGAAAGTGCAAATAACAAAGAGAGTGCAAATCAGGGTGTAGCTGCATTAAGGATCTCATCCCCACAATATTTCATAAATAAACCATGCCTTTGGTATAAGTATTTTTACTTCTGATTGGATCTTTTTTAAATAGTGTCAATACTCTAGAGAAGGCATTATGAAACTAAAGTATTATCTGAATGTGTTTATCAGGTCTTTCCTTCCTTGTCAAAAAGGAAGAAGACAGTATCTAAAATCAGGGTTGGTGGTGGGTGTGGGGGAAATGAGGTCCTAAAGGGAAGTGGGCAGATCAGAAGAGAGATGCCTATTACTACATCATTTTACACATGTGGAAACTGAGGCTCAGATTGCAGCCTACCAAGCCTAAGGGGTGAAGCCTGGATGTGAGTTCACTTCTAGGTGACTCCAAAATCCATAAGATTATTCAGGACACCAAAGTCACATTTACGTGAGGGTTAATTATGTTTAATGTTATCAAGCTACCTACCTTTCCTCTGTAATTTCTCTCTTAAAGGACTATACAACTAATATAATGTCATGAGCAAACTGCAACATAATTTTTATTATGAGAAACGTTACGACATAGTAGTTTATACTGCTAAGAAATATTGAACAAATTATCTGTTCTTCAGCTCCCTTATCTGGAAAACAAATGGGATAAAATAGTTATTTCTTATTTATTTTTTTTTTTGAGACTTAACTAAGTACTTAAATACTTCCTGGCATTCAGAAAACATTCAATAGAAGTTTTTGTAATGATTGGAGTTATTTGCTTCATTCATATTCTATAACATATTTTTTTCCAACTGATCATAATATCTTTATTTTAAAGGCATTTTATTTTAATTTTGGATTAGTTTTACGTTTTAAAAGCAAAACATTTGTATTTAATATGATAAAAAACAAAACTATTTAAATAAAAGTTAAAGTACCTATTTTTGCCTTCAACAGCACTTCTCACTCAGATGTTACTACTGTCCATATATAAATATACATATTATATAGATATAACATTTAATGTTGAATATAATGTAATAAAGTATATTATATATTAGTGCTGTTCATTTCTTTTCTGGCTACTAGTGACCCTGAAAATTAACTGGAAACATTGTTTATCTGACAACAAACTAGCTGAAATGACACACCAAAGCATAGAATATGTACACTTAGAGCACAGAGTGAAGTGCCTGAGTGCACATCTAACCATCTGCAAACTGGATAGATGAAAAGATAGGCATTTTTCAAGCCAGCTGATGGTCACAAATAGTAATAAAATATTCCCAAACTAGCATGGGTTACATTCCGAAGACTATGAACCAGCAAAAAATAAAAATTGCAACTGCTAAACCTAGGTCAACCCTCTCCTCGCCTTTCCTTCACTCCTCCATCTTCCCCATTCTGCACCCTCACACATGTTAATCCAGGTGCGACCTATTTAAAATCAACTCCAAGGGCAAAGTCAGTGAGTGAGAAGGGCGGGGAGCCTGGGGTTGCTGGAATGGAGGAGGTGGGAAAGGAGGAGGCTGCCTGGGTTGCCTTGGCAATACAAAGGAGAATGTCAAGGGGGAGGAATTTATGCGCTGATGCTAATTGCATTTGTTAATTACATTCTTTTGTGCTGACCTGCCTGCTTTCCCAGTTCATCTTTCTGAGTCACTAAGCAGTTCCAAAAGCTTCCCTTAGCGATGTGTCCCTCCTCATCTAATTTTATCCCTCTATCAGCTCCAGGCTGTTACCAGAGCGCTACCTTTGGCAAGGAACGGGGGAAGGCTCTGCTGAAACTGAGTTTGCAAGGTTTAAAAAATCCTGTAGAAAAATATATCCCTGTTGGAGCTTGCTGGAATATTGCTTTGCTGCTCAACCACAGCATGGATTTACAACCAAAGAAAGCTGCTGAAAAACCAGAGAAAATAAATCTGAAAGAAACTTCCCACAGTGAAAAAGCAGGCTGCAAATGATTCACCAGGAAGAAAAATAAATAAATAAATACCGAGCAGTTTCGTCTGGTATCTAGCGTACCTTCGGTTGGAAAGGTGCCTGTACATAGGGCCTTGAGATTTATTTTCTTGCCCCCCCTAGTGGGAGTTCTATTTAATTACAACAAGAATCCCAGCTTCTGTGCACATCTGAATAAATACGTTGATACCTACTGTAAATAATGCTGTTTTATAATCTCTAGTCACTGACATGGAGTATTAGCTTACAGCACTATTGCATGTGGTAAAAATCAACAAAGACGGCCGGGCGCGGTGGCTCAAGCCTGTAATCCCAGCACTTTGGGAGGCCGAGACGGGCGGATCACGAGGTCAGGAGATCGAGACCATCCTGGACCGCCGTCCTCTACTCAAAAAACATACAAACAAACTAGCCCGGCCGCGACGTGGCGCGCCGCACTAAATAGTCCCCCAGCTATTCCTCTGCGGATGGCGCTGAGGCAGGAGCAATGCGCGTAAAACCAGGACAGGCAGGGGCTTGCATGAGCTGACGAGTCCCGGCATTGCACTTCCAGCTCTGGCGGCAGACGCACGAGACTCGTCTCAAAACAAAAAAAAAAAAAAATCAACAAAGACATTGTGATGCATGTAGTTGTAATCGCTATGTGGATACTTTCTTAAATCTTACTGTAAGTATTTAAAAAGTAATACATAGAAGTTCTGTGCTAAAGTAAGTTGTTCACAGTAATGCTTTTTGTTTCCAGTTATATTCATTCTTCCTTTTGGTTCCTTTTTACAAACAAGGTCTAAGAAATGGTAAAGTCTTTCTTCCGTCTATGCTTTCCTTAACGATTTTTATTATCCTTGAATTAAACATTTGCTCTCAGGGTGGTTCTGTATCTATTAATTTTCCTAAGAATAAGACTTCGATTTTAACAAAAAAACCTTTTGCATTTTAACAAAAACCTCTTCTGAAGTTTCACCTGGTGTTTCTACATTTCTCAAGCACTGACTCATTTCATTGCTCAGAGCTCAAATTGGCTCCTTGAAGGCAATAAAAGGCAGGTCAGGCTATCTCTATGCTGTTCAGTGTCTATCATCCTGTTTTGCATTTGCTCATAAAGTGTGGCAGATTTATCCGGGTGGAAAATTTTTTCAATGGAAAAGTTTAGTCACTGTGCACATTGAAACAACGTTCCCTGCAAAAATACAGAGTCCTCATCATTCCTAGTCCTTAGGCTCACATTAGTGTTTTCTCCTTTTATATGTATATGAAATTCCTTGGAATCATCAGTGGTGGTACGCGAAAAGGAGAAAGAAAGAAGTTTTGGCTGGGATCCCTGATGATTTTGATGGATTTGCTGTATCTGTACCCTAGGCCAATTGCTGCCTCTGTGATACAAAAACCACACTCATTGTTTTGCCTTTGTATATGTCACAACACATAGCAATGCCAGGTGGATCATCATGCTTGAATTGCAAAGCATTCACAGTTAGACCTGAACACAGATCTGAAGCTGCCTGGCTGCTATGTTTGTTTCCTTACTGAAACAAAATTTGAAGGTGTGGGGATCCTCAGTTGTGTTCCATGTCCAGAAAACAGTTGAGAATTGTTCTCTAGATATGTATGTGTGTACGGGATGTAAAACGACTCTCCGTGGAGAGAAAGCTGTTTTTGAACCACGTCAAAGCCTCAATTATCAGAAGGGTAAAGTGATTATGAGAAAAGCATGGAACCGTCTCTAGATTTGTATCTCATTCGGGGCCTCATGGATTTATGCCTGAATTCTAAAAGAGGTAGCCATGAATTTAAATAACATAAATAAATTATCAAACTCTTCTCTAAAAAATCTTCAGAACACTGGAATACAAGATGTTATTATTTCATGATGTAAAATTCAGGAGAAAGCAAGGAGCCTTCTCTCTTTTTCTGTATGTTACTCAACAGAGTAAGTACTCACAAAATGTTTCACCCAACACTTCCAGAGCAGCAGTGACATGGAGGTTGACAGAGATTGGTGATGTTATTAAAGGGTAATGAATGGAAGTCTGTCTTTCTGAGAGTTTGGGGGACAGTGGCACAGTACCTACACATGACTCTGCTGGTGACAAATATTAAGAAAGCAATGGGTCAAAGAGGAGGAGACAAAACAGCAGACTTCATGATGGCTGATGAAAATAGCTCATGAACACACAAGCAAATCCCTCAAGACTTCCAAAAAATAATGGAAGATAACTTTTCAGAGAATGAATATCCCATATTAGTAAGTGAGGATAACAGCTAGTGTCATACAAATTGATTTGTGTTAATGTTAAGTAATTTGTACCGTGGGGGAACAGGAATGACAGATTCATGAGTTCTAAATTTTCATTTGCCTCTTGTCCACAAACACTTAACAGATACTTATTGTGATGGTTAATATTGAGTGTCAACTTGATGGGACTGAAAGAGGCAAAGTATTGTTCCTGGGTGTGTGTGTGAGGGAATTACCAAAGGAGATAACATTTGAGGGGTCAGTGGACTGGGAAAGGCAGGCTCACCCTCAATCTGGGTGGGCACAATCTAATCAGCTGCTAGTGAGGCTGCATTAAAAGCAGGCAGAAGAATATGGAAGGACTAGACTGGCTGAGTCTTCTGGCCTCCATCTTTCTCCCATGTTAGATGCTTCCTGCCGTCAAATATCAGACTCCAAGTTCTTCAACTTTTGGACTCTTGGACTTACATCAGTGATCTGCCAGGGGCTCTCGGGCCTTAGGCCACAGACTTAAGACCACACTATCGGTTACCCTACTTTTCAGATTTTGAGAGTCAGACTGGCTTCCTGGCTCTCAGTGTCCAGACAGCCTATTGTGGTACTTCACCTTGTGATTGTGGGAGTCAATTCTCCTAACAAACTCCCCTTCATGTATTGATCTATCCTATTAGTTCTGTCCCTTTAGAGAACCCTGACTAATACACTTATTTAGTCTCAGTTCTGCTCTAGGAAGTTTGTAAGAAGCAGTAAATTTGGCAGACTTGGTCCTTAAGGATGGTAAACAAATGCTTATATCAATAAGATAGGTTAATTACAAATTAGATAGGGATACAAATTTAAAGTACATAAAACCACAGTTTGGAGGGAACCTATGCAAGACTCAGGAGGTGGGATGGGAGTCAGGCAGGGAAAACTTCACTGACAAAATAACTTTCAGTTGAGATTTGATGGGATAACAGAATGAGGAAGAGTTAGCTAAAAGGAGCAAGAGTGGGGAAGTCACTATGGGCAGAAGAAACAGCATCTATGACTGAGTGAGGGAGTTACATGACTGGTTCAAAAGAGTGCAGAAGGCTGGTGCTGACCAACATGATGCATGTAGGTAGGTCAAGATAACATAGAACATGTTAATAATTTAAAACTCATTAAAAAATTGTGATGTCCTCATGCTAAGTATGTTTCCATAGATATTCAAACCATTTATTCTTGTAAATATTTGTTCTGAAAGTACCATGCACCAGGCTAGATACTATCGCTACTATAGCAAACAAGACAGAAAGATGAGGTAACTGCCTTCATAGAGTTTACATTGCAGAGGGTGGGGCTGGGAAGAGTTAATGCTGGTGAAGAAAAAAAAGAAGCTGTAATATAAATACAATATAAATATTAATTTTATTAATATTCATTATTAAAATCATGAAATAAATAGGGTGATGTTACAGAGAGAAATGGAGTGGAGGGGGTTGCATTAGATACGATGGTCAGGAAATGTCTCTCTGAGGAAACATTTGAGCTGAGACATGAAATAGAGAAGGAGCCAATCACCAGGATAGAAGCGAACACCGTGATCCTGAGAGGTACAACAGCTTGACTTCTTCAATAACAGAAGGAAGGATTATGTGGCAAGAATAGTGAATGATGGGAATAGTCTATTATTAAGAAGTGGGCCATAGAGAAAATTATGGCATTTATTTCAACAGCAACGGAAGTCACTGAAAGATATGTGGAGGAAAAATGTTGTTGTTGTTTTTCTTACTATTGTCAAATATTTTTCCACTGCTGACAGAGTATAGATCGAAAAGGAGAAAGAATCAAAGCAGATAGATCTATCTAAAGGTTATTGTATTAATCCAGGAGTTTAAAATTACAGTAAAGATTAGTAGTAGTGAAGACAGGAAAACAGATGCATTCTAGCTATCTTTTGAGTATTAGAAGTGACATAAGTTGTTGGTGCATTGAGTTATGGGTAAGAATAGAGAAAAGTTATAATTAAGTGATTATTAAGTTGATAACCATTTCCTGAGATAGGAAAAATTAAGGAAAATAGTAAAAGCTCTGATTTAGATATATGAAGCATGATCAGTTTTAGATATTTGACGAAAATTTAGAAGCAGTTGGGTATGAATCTGGAGCTCAAGAGGAAGATAAGAGTCTAGAGTCATGAACAGATTTACAAACTAGTGGTCCATGGGGAAAATCTGGCTCACAGATATGTTCCACTGGCCTATATAATATTTTGTCATGTTTTTAATTTTTAAATAGTCATCAACTTTTATAAATCAGGAGAATTCCTATCACAATGAGATGTGATACTAATATAGCAGCTCTGCATTTTCACATGACCTTCGTCACCTGGAGCTCAGTGATGCCTGTGCCTCTTCCATAGGGCTTATGTCCTTGCACTTGTTGTGTTCACTACACCTCATTGTCTCCTCTACAATGAGGCTGAGTATCAGCTACTATTGATGAAATTTTTTATAGTAGAGAAATATTTGTTTACTCATGTCTCAAGAGGGTAAACAAATAGGAAAAAAAAAATAGGGAAAAATAGATAAAGTCTGAAGGCCCAGTTTCACTTGTGTCCAGCCCATATTATAGACAGAAGTGAGAAGAGGGCTCATAATACAGTTTAAGATCCTGATGCTTATAAATGATGTGACTCTTTCTGGGGTGTACTTCACTGTGATGAATAACCAAATCCTTTAAACAATATTATGTATTTATTTAAAAGGGTCTCTTTCAGTTATCCCTCCTAGAGTGCAGTGGTGGGATTATATTCTACTGCAGCCTTGAACTCCTAGGCTCGAGCCATCCTCCTACCTTAGCCTCCCAAATAGCTGGGAGTATATGTGCACACCATCATGCCCCGCTATTTTTTTTATGTTATTTTTTGTAGAGATAGTGTCTCATTATCTTGCCCAGACTGTTCTTGAATTCCTGACCTCAAGGAATCCTCTCACGTCAGCCTCTCAAAGTATTGGGATTACAGTTGTGGGTCACCGTGCCTGGCCAAATCCTTTTAGAAAGGGAGCAAGTAGAGAACGAGAGGAGAAAGTCAGAGAAACAGATGCCAAGAGATGATACAAAGTATAGATGATGAAAAGTGATATTGAGATTACTCCAGAATAGATGGAAAATAATGAGGTTAAAAACAAACATAGAAAGCAAACTGTCCCTCAACATCGAGTTCACAGTATTGAAGAATGGCCACAGTAGGATTTTTCCACGGTAACTAAGCTTCATATAGAGGTCATGCTATTATGGCTCTAAACTCATGGCAATTTTAGAAAAACAAGTCTTCTGTTTCCTGATTTCATGAAGGAATGTGGTGGTCTAGTTAATCAACTATTCCAAGGAATAGTGGTGATATAAGTCCTATTGATATACCACATATAACACAAATGTACTTCCACACTTCAAACTTATGAAAAGCATGACTGCTTTCATGCAGAGGAGGTAGCTGCCTTCATGACTTGGCCAAAATAAAGGGTAAATATTCTATCTTTCAGTATCAGACAAAAAAAAATGTCAGCATCTGAGAGTGATTATACAACTATCAATCTTCAATGTAACGGAAGTAAGTGGAATTTTCAGGTGAATAGATATTTCCAGACCCTTGAACCCACATAGTCCTTAGGACTGTTTCTGATGAATAAAAAGACTCCAGTGGAGATGATGCAACAAATTCTGGGTACAAAACCCTTAACTGAGCTCGACTGCTCCTCTCTTTTGAAACCACATAAGAAGGGTGACTACTCTGAGATCACCATGCTGTGAGAAGCCACATAGAGAAGCTGTAAAGGATGTGAAGCCAGGTAGAGAGAGAGAGAGAACCCCCAAGGGGCCCTGGGACACCACACATGTGAGTCCAGAAGCATATTAAAGCTAGAGCCTTTGGTCCCAGCTGCCTTAACTGACAACACAAGTGGATCTGAGACACACCCTCCAGCAGAGACTTTCCAAATTCATGATGCACAAAATTGTGCAAAAAGATTTAAGCCACTAATTTGGGGGTAGTTTTTTATGTGGCAATAGATAACCAAAACACTACGCAACAGGGTTGTTTTGAAAATAAACCAAAATAAAGTGTATGAAACACTACATATTTGCTACCTCATATATCCTTTATAAATTATGATAAAAATTAGCAAACAGTTATTTGCATAATCCACTCACTACAAGTTTACAAAAGATTTTTTAAAAATGAATCCTTAAAATTCCTCTCTGAGACAAAAGTATTACCTTCACTTTAAAAATGAGTAGTGAGAATCAGAAAAGCTAAATGACAGGCCCAGAATACTACATGGCTGTGCCAGAAATAACACCTGGTCTTCTAATTCTAAGCCAGATGCCTATGCACAGCTGTGATCTAGAAAAAGTAATTTTCTCATCTCAGCATTGATTAGACCATGGAACTATCCACACTAGGAGAAAAACAGCTAATGGTATCTCTTTTCTTTTCACAGTATCTGACTTTACATTGTAGAGAAAGCATTTCTAAGAACATTTCTGTGATCAATATGGGAAAATCCTAAACTTACATCCATTTCCACAATAAATAGAAGGTAAATTAAGGCCAATTTCTTCTTTGGAGTAGAAGACTTTGGGGCATAAGAAATATGATTTAAATTTGGTTAAGTTTATAAATAAGACCAGTTATAAATTATAACAAGAGTAAATAGATTTATAAACATGTATATGTTTACATGGGTATCTGTACCTATGTCAGTTTTTAAGAGCAAGGTACACTTTTTCTCATTGGGCATGTACTAAATTGCAGAGTTCATCTGATTCTAAAACTCTGCCTTGGAAAACTGGTTTACCTGTCATTTGAGATTCAAATACCAGCGGGGCAGACAAAGGCAGTCCCCCACTAGACCCATCCCCTGAGGATAGTCAAATACCCAGTAATCAGTGACAGGTGCTAATATTTTGTATAGTCGTGACTTGTGTGATACTGTCATTGCTGAATAATAGTAACTATTTCACAGCTTTCCTACAGTTTCACAGCATTCCCCCCAGAAGCTCAGTGACATCAGCATTAAAGCCTGGTATAACCCATACTATTCATCAATGAACTTGCGCTTCTTTCTAGGCAGGAAGGGCACCAAGAAAGAATCATGCAGGAATATACGTATATATTTATGAAATATATAAAAACTTTATAATTCCTCCATGAAAACTTAATACCTACCTGCTGACTTTCCTAAAATATATTTCAAGGAGAGACAGCTATTACAAATCATCAGAAAACTGCTGATATTTTGTTTTAAAGGCATTTTGTATGACTGAAAACAGTAGGTATTATTCCTTTATGGCACCAAGAGGAAACCCCACATCTTCTTAACATGAGATACTGTACAATTACAGAAGGGAGATGGAAAGAGGAGAGATTTAGCAGTAATATGCCCTCTAAAAATAATCTCAGTTTGAAAAAATTACAGTACTTTGTTCTAATGACACATGAGGTTATAGTGACTTTATGATTGATTGTACTTAACTATCAAATTATATATTTTACAACCCCCTTGTGTTAAATAAGGCTAATACAATTTATATGCTGTGCTCTACTTATATTATTATATTTCACTCGACAGTTAAAAAATAATACCTTTTTAACAAAATATTTTCCTTCTCTGGGAAAGCTTGCTTAACATACACACATAAACACACACACATTTACACTTACCTCTAATGGAACTGAGATATTTTATTACACTTTGACTTTCCAACTACTTTCTTATTCTTTCTTTGGTGTCTTTTCCATTCCTTAACTTTCCAATATTCTTACAACCTCACAAACTCAGATTTGTTTGCTTTGTTTGTGAGTTCATTTTATAGAACTCCAACACAAGTATAGTTGCTTTTTTCTGTTAATTGCCTTTGTTGAAGGTATGTTTTTGTTACTATGCAGTATATATATAATTTCCACACTAAGATTCTTATTCTCCAGGAAGGCTGAAAATTGCAAATGCTCCCCAAACTACTGACATCAGCCAATGATTCCAGTACCTCTCAGTGGATGTTGGAATCATATCTCTCCAATTGCCTGTCAGCTACAGAAGTCAGATACCATTGAGAAATCATGATTATTATGCCCCAAGTGCCCTAGTCACATTAGTTGGCAGTAGAGCTACCCTTAAAACAAAGACAGGAGTGGTTAAAATTATTATATTTGTATTTCTATTACAGAATATTTGATGTAGTAGAGTTCTAGAGACCAAAGCCACTAAAGCCAATTTAAATTTATTTATAGAAAAACAAGCCAAATTGTGGGTATATAAATGGACTGAATATATATTCTATGCTGAGGCTAAATATAAACCAAAGGAGTAATCCTCAGTCAAATAACTGGCATCAATTATTTTTATAATATTTGTAGATATACTGATTATGAGATTTACCTTGCCCTGGGTTTGCTTTGCTGTGAAATCAAGACCATAGCAAAGGTAAAGCAACTGGGTTCTACCTTAAGGTATCACTTGGCATCCTGTCTCTTACCCAGCTGGTAAGCATTTATGATTACCAATGCAATACCAGTAGGCCTTAACTTTGGCTAGAAATTAGAGTCATTTAAGGATCATTTAAGACCAGTTAAATCAAACCTCTGGTGGCGGGGTCTGAGCTTCATTAAAATGAAAAAGCTTCCCAGCTGAGTCAGGGCTAGATCTGCGGAAGCCATTCTCATTCCATTAAGGAAAGGCCAGGTGTTGCCAAGGCCACACACTTTGACATTCTAGTCCCCTAGATTAAATATGTAAAACTTGGTGATTTGTCCCTCAGCTGCTATAGTGAATGGTCTGTAGCTATGCAAGGATTATAAACCTGAAACAAAATAATGATGCAAGACAATCCTTTTGAGCCTGTGAAACCCAACTCTAGCTTTCAGCTGGCTGAATGTGTTTCAAGACAAGTATGGAGGTGCCAAAGGGTGAGCAGCCACGAGGAACAACTTTCCCTTCATATACTAGTTCAACACAGCAATCACAATGAATAGAACTCAAGAGTAAAATGAATTATGTCAATCAACCAGTTCTATTTTCAGATAAATCTTCATCACATTTGAGGACAATAACTCAGCCTTAATGGATTTTGAAGGGAAGCCAGACCATGAATACAGAGGCCCTGGAGGACATAAAGAGTTGAGGAAGGGAACCAAGAAAGGGGACATTGGGGTTCCATTAGAATGATTTTCCTACATTAATTTTTTTCTGGGCTTATTATTATATGCAGGAATGACAAATATCATGTAATCACTGGAAGTTAGCACTAAAGACCTGTGAAAGAAAAATAAATCTTGAGGTTCCCAAATCATTAAGCTAAAGGGAAAAGGCCAGCTGGGAACTGCTTAGGGCCAACCTGCCTTCCATGCTATTCAAAGTCACCCCCCTGCTTACTGATATAAATGCATATCTGATTGCCTCCTTTGGACAGGCTAATCAGAAACTCAAAATAATGCAACCATTTGTCTCTTATCTACCTATGACCTGGCAGCCCCCTCCCTGCATGAGTCTTCCCACCCTTGCTTTGAGTTGTCCTACCTTTTCAAACTGAACCAGTGTTCATCTTACATATGTTGATTGATGTCTCATGTCTCCCTAAAATGTGTAAAACCAAACTGCTCTGACCACTTCCGGCACATGTCATCAGGACCTCCTGAAGCTGTGTCATGGGTTCGTGTCCCCAACCTTGGCAAAATAAACTTTCTAAATTAACTAAGACCTGTCTCAGATATTCAGGGCTCACCGATCTATGATTTGATACTTAAACTGCTCAGCCTTTAAGTCTCTAAAATTTATACCTTAGCTCAGGAAGAAAAAGATAACTTTACATAAAAATATAGTCAATCAAACTTAAGATACCCAATTTGCCTACCCCAAATTCTTTTTCTTGCAGACATAATTATTGTTTGGATGAACGGAGGCAAGATGGCGCACTTCCGGGTTCTTCATTTCCCCCCCCCCCAACTTTTCCCGCGCCCGCGAAAATCCAGCCGGCGACCCGGGAAGGTGCAGACCAACTAGGCATGCGCCAGGTGATGTCAATCTGAAGAGACCAAGATTTACCTGGTCGCACCTGCGGAACGCCCCCAGACACGCTAAACTTGCAGTTTTGCTCCTACCCTTGCCTAGTCGCTGGTTCTTTTGTACCCGCTCTGGTGGTCTTAGAAAAAAACAAAACAATTATATTTGGTTTTGTTAAGACTAAAACACACACACAAATTGCACCTAGTTACAGATGTTCTAAATTGCATCGAACAACTTATTCTTCTATTTTTGGTTCAGCTAATGAGCTTTTCTCAAAGGAAATGACTGCAATGAATTAAAAGAAATCAAGTAAAATGTGATTCCAGAATCAAATTAACCATAGTATGTTGGAGTTAGAATAAGTTTGTGATAACATTAATAGCTCATATATACTAAAATGCAATAGACAATATTCCTGCTGTACTTTTCTGTGAAGTTCTTACTACAGTTAGATCTTACTACAGTTAGAACTCACTATCTGTGAGTTCCATGTTCATGGATTCTACTAAAATCTAGTAGAAAAAAAAAGGATAATTGTGTCTACTCAACATGCACAGACTTTTTTTCTTGTTAATATTTTCTAAAGAATAAAATATAACTATTTATAAAACATTTACATTGAATTAGATATTATGAATAATGTAGAGATGATTTAAAGTATATATGCATGGGTTACATGCAAATACTATACCATTTCATATAAGGGATTTGAGCATCCTTGGATTTTGGTATCTGACGGGGGTCCTGGAATGATGGATACTAAGTGATGACTGTATTTTCTTTTTCACTGGCAATATCAATTAAGGCGTGTGTCTTGATGTAGTAGAGAATGTCCTGCTTTAGGAACCAGGACACTGGGTTCCCAGCTTTAGTTATAATTGCTATAATCCATTTTATACCTTCTGGTAAACCATAAAACTGCTACTCTTTCAATTCTTTCTTCTTTTAAAAGAGCAATACAACATATCTCCTTCTGAAGATTTGTGAGACTAGTAAATAAATAAATTAAAAAATGCAAAGCACCTTACAAATGTATAAAACCATATGTGTTCAGCAACTTCCTCTTGTTGATGTGGTGTGGACATACAGTTTATGAAAGTAAGTAATATAGGTATGAAAATTCACAATTCCTTCATGTGGGAACTATTAGTCCCTGGATGAACATACAATCTTAACAAAAAGGTAATTGTTATGGCTGCAAATGGAGGAGAAACTTAAGCAAGGTGGCACAGAGATAAAAATAAATAAATCCAGGAATAATGACCGTGTGTCCAACAGTAACCATAGTAGGAGAAAAAATGAGAAAGACCCACCAGCAAGGTTAAGTAAGGCTCAAAATGCCAAAGTGATTATGGAAAGAACATGAAGGCAGCTACTACAATGGAACAGCTCTCCAGGTTGTTTCTGAGGGCAAGGTTTCCTTCCTCTCAATTATTGAGGACCACCTCTATGCTAATGTTTTCTTCTTTAATTAATTTTATTGGATGCCTCATAAACAATGTCTAAAACTGTCAAATAAGCAATTACAACAGACTTTCTTCACCCAATTGAAAAGTTAAACACATTTTAGACTCTGAACCAGATTTTCTCCTTTGTTTGAAAACACTTAGGAAATTAAAAGTTGCCAAGAGATGCAAAATATATTCCCTTTTTTTTTTTTTTTGAGACAGAGTCTCGCTCCGTCACCCAGGCTGGAGTGCAGCAGCACAGTCTCAGCTCACTGCAACCTCTGCCTCCCAGGTTCATGCGATTCTTCTGCCTCAGCCTCCTGAGTAGCTGGGACTACAGGCATGTACCACGACGCCTGCCTAACTTTGGTATTTTTGGTAGAGATGGGGTTTCACTATATTAGCCAGTCTGGTCTCGAACTCCTGATCTCATGATCCACCCGCCTTGGCCTCCCAAAGCGTTAGGATTACAAGCGTGAACAACTGCATCCAGCCATATATTCCTTTCTAAAAGACTTTATTGGCCAGGCATAGTAGCTCATGCCTCTAATCCCAGCATTTTGGGAGGCCTTGGTGGGAGAATAGCTTGAGTCCAGGAGTTTGAGACCAGCCTGGAAAACACGGTGAGACCCTGATTCTACAAACAATTTTTTAAAATTAGCTTGAGCATGGTGGTATGTGCCTGTTGTCCTAGCCACTCAGGAGGCTGAGGTAGGAGGATAATTTGAGCCCAGGAGGTTGAGGCTGCAGTGAGTGGTGATCATGCCACTGCACTCCAGCCTGGGTAGCAGAGCAGGACCCTGTCTCAAAA
>NW_016809297.1:3002838-3014809 GCF_001698545.2 Rhinopithecus bieti | reverse complement strand
AAAAAAAAAAAAAAAAAAAAGACTATTTATTCATGCTTTGTGTCAAAATGGCATGTATAATCAAATTTTAATTTAAAAATTTCCACCTATATGTCTCTATCTATGTATTCTTCCATTTGTGCATGTGATAGAGTTGCCTGAGATGGTAATCTATCAATCATATTTATGTGCATATAAGATATTAGATGATCTACTACCTTTTTCTTTTGAATTTATATATATTTTTAATTGTTTATTTTCAAAAAAATTAAATCAGTCATTCCAAAACCACTATTCAAATATTTAAATATAGTTATATTTCTTATGGTGAAAATTCTTAAGAACCTACAAAACCTATTTATTTTAGTCACAGCGAGAAAATAAAAAAATGTGGAAACTCGGATTTTATCACTGACAATAATATATGGTCTCTGTCATAGCAGTCTACGCATTTGTAAGCAAATTTGTTCTCTGTGACAGTGCTGGAAACCTTGCACGGAATATGTTCACCAAAAAGAATGTGATTGGGTAACAAATCCAACATAGAACAAATCCTGTTACTGCTGCTTGGAAGCTATCCTTAGCCATACTTATTTTTTATTATTTCAATTGGCATTAACAATAATAATCGGTATCCTTATTATTAAAGTATCCAAATGTTAAGGCAATGTTTAATGTCTTCCAATTCATGGAAATCGCTTTGCCTGAAGGTAATGTTTAAATTGCAGAAAAAGTAAACTCTAAGGTACTTGAGAGTCTGTCTCATATAACTTTATGTTTCCTCCGAACAAAGAACTTAGGATCTTTAAAGCATAGAATAAGACCAATAAATGTTTGAAGAATGAATAAATGGAAGAGGTGTGGGTCCTGCTTCCTTGAGTTCCTGGTGGGCTAAGAAAAACAATAATGAACTCTATTCACCTCCTGTGTGAAAGAGAGAGCATAGGCTTTTAAATTGGACTAATCTGGGCTTGAATCCTAATTTTGTCCATTAGTAATATCCAGTTTATTATGCTAGGGAGTCTTCCTGCTTACAATAACTGCCTTTGTGTGTAGGATTCTTGGGAAGATAAAATGAAATTGAGATGCAAATCCTGAATAACTCCTGGCACAGAAATTGTCAAGTGGGATTTTTCTATTTTTTTTAAATAAAGCCAGAGGAAGAGTGATTGTATAATTTTTGGTTTACAAAACTAGATTGATGTGGGCATTATGACCAAATACAGGGATTATAGGAGGGTTCAGGTTTGAAGGTGGAGATGTAGAAAGTAAGGAGTGATGGACAAATAGAGTCTCAACCTGGACGAGTCAAATTTGTGAGACTTGTGTATGGTCTAATTCAGGAGAAATGTCTTTATTGAAGATGCAAATTAAAGGATTACTTGCATTTTAGTGATTAATGAAGTCTTAGAAGTGGTGAACTAACCCAAGGTATAGCAGGAAGGGCTGTGGACAAAACCCCACAGATACTGAGATAGTGAAGGAAGTAGCTTTTAATAAGCTGGAAGCATCGGCAGACTAGTGTCTCAAAATCAGAGCTTGTTGGGTGCACAATTTCCGTCCCTTTTAAGGGCTCACAACACTAAAGAGTTTACACGACAGGGCCATGATTGATTGAGCAATCTAGGGGGCTGTATATACCAGTAATCAGAGTGACAGGGGCTGTATATACCAGTAATCAGAGTGAGACAGAACAGAACGAGAAGTTTCACAAAGTCCTTCCATACAATGTCTGGAATCTATGGATAACATCGGTTGCTAAGTCATGGGTTGAATTTTAACTATCAAGTTAAGGTCAGGCAGGCCCAGGCCTGGTTTTGGGTCTGGTCCCTGGCACTGGGCTGCCTGCCTTTGGTTTCACTTCCCTGTCTTTTTCTTAAATCAGGCACTGAGCATAAAACAATATAGAACAATATGGGGGGGGTGTCTCCTTCTCTATTCTCTCATTTCCACCCTTTGAGATTGTCATTCATTTTATTAATGGAAGTTCTCAGTTTTATTTTCACAACTTATGTCTTCCTGTGCAATAGATTGATAGTGATTCATATAATACACTTGTGCATTCTGGTGAACTAAGGTAGCAATGAAACTTTTTATCATTGGAAGAAATACAGGAAGCAAACAAGGGAGTAGAACCAGGTTCCTATTACTATCATAACTTTTATTACAAGGGTTTTAAATCATCTTATTGCTGGGAACCAATTTCTAAACACGGCCTCAGGATCAAATCCATGCCACACTTGCACGGGTACATGTGCCAGTTTTGTTGTATCTTTAACTATGTCTTCAACTACTTGTTCTTGATTATCTATATGTAGACAGCAATTAGTAAGGTTAAATTTTCCACAAACTCCTCCTTCAGCTGCTAACTAGTAGTCGAGGGCTAGTCTATTTTGTTAGATAGCATTCCTCATCTGAGTCTCTTGCCAGGCAGGAACAGTCAAGGCTTGACTGATTTAATTAGTAATAATTTCTAAAACAGCTTGCGACCGTATGATTCAATTGAACATGTAGATGGGGGTCCAATATCCCCACGAGCCATCTTGTGCCCAAGTGGTGGGCCAAGAGTATTGCAAAATCTTTTCAGGGGGCCATTTATCATCTTTCCAGTTACCTATGGCTATGTTTCGTTTTTTGCGGGAAGCATAGACAGGGAATCCTAGGAGTTCGCCTGTGTTTATGGGCAGTAGGAAGAAGGATGGTTTAACAGTGCCAATTACACAGCTACCTGTCCACTGATCAAGTAGCTTAGCATAGGCTCTATGTCCACTTGTCCAGTATAACCTGGTGGGGGCAGTCCAGTGTCAGTGGAATTCTGGATGGGCCCAAATAGTCTGCCATTTTGGAAATTTACTGTTTTCTGTGTAATTGGAACTCCACCATGTAACTGTTTTTGTGGTACCATTATACAGTTTTGTCCAAGACAACTAAGTCATAATTTTTTCCTTCTCTAGCTATGCAATATTGTCCAATAATTGAGGCTTTTAGAACCCAGAAATTGGCAGGGTGGTTCTTTTGGGTCAGGAATTCATCAGGAACTGGGTCTGTAGGAACTAATTCTCGGGCTTCCCATGGCCATTGATCTTCTGTTACAGTTCCTCCACAAACATAACATGAAGTGACTTTTAGAGACTGAGCTACATGCTCGTCTAACTGCAAAAATGAATTTCTAGTTTTTCCTGTAATTTCAGGTACTGGCACATTTAGCTCATCATAGAAAGTCTGAAATACTGGCTCTGGAAAGCATTTTCAAATCTCTCCTTTTATTAAAGTATTACCTTAGGGTCTAGTCCTTTTCCATCAATGCCTAAAGATACGTATTCTCTTTTCTCCCACTTTGGGTCTGAGGGATTTGTAATTATTAATTTTAAAGGGTTATAGCTTCCACTTGTGCAGGAGGGGCTACTTTTTCTTTTTTGAAGCCAAACAAGATCCTTTTTATTTTTTTTCTAAGTAGCCCAGATGACACAAGACCAGTATTCACACACATCTGTACATAAATACAATTCATGGCAGATATACTTATTTTCTGCCATGTAGCTTTTGTCCCAATCTAGAGAACAACATCCTAGTCCTTGCTGATTAAATTAATATTGGCACAAGCATTAAATTTTAGAGTTACCTGTTTGGGGACCCCTCTTTCTTCTGTTCTAGCTATTACTTTACTTGTGTCACCTAGAAAAGGACCAGTCCTTAGTCTTATTTCAAAAACTGTGATCATGGGAGGTTCAGAGGGGTCATAACACACACCAGGCTGATCACTCCCTGGATTACATACTTTGTACTGAGTGTTATTATATAAACATGCTCCTCTTGGAGTTCCTAGACATTCGTAATAACTATAGAACAAAAGGATTGTTTTAACTTGTTGTCCTACCTCAGTGACCTGATGTATACATGGAAAGCAGTCCTCCATATGAAAAGAGGCAGTGGAAGCTTTTACCACACAAGTCCATGTCATACGTAAAATAAGTCCCACCATGATTTTCCTCATGCTTCCGCCGTGCGTAGACCAGTCAGCTTCCGGGTGTGACTGGAGCGGGGCTTGTCATCCTCCTCAGGGTCACTTTACAGGGATTGTCCAGGCTTGGTTTGGTCTCCCAGGTTTCAGTGGCTGCGGGCTTTATGCAGCTGCAGTAAATCCAGGCCGGGATTCCTTCCACCTTTACGGCTGTGGGAGTGGTCAGGATTACAGTGTGGGGTCCTTTCCACCGGGGCCGTAAAGGAGCTACCTTCCAGTACTCCATCCACGCACGGTCACCTGGAGAAAAAGGGTGAACTGGGGAGAATAAGCTGACCGGGCGCCTCTCATTTACCCAAGTTGAGATTGTCTGGGTAATTTTCCCCAAGACCTGTAGCTGTCGCTGCAATTTAATTTTACCTAACTCTTGGGGAGTACCCAGAAGTCCTCGCAGTATAGGAGGAGGCCTATGATACAATATTTCATAAGGGGAGTATCCCATTTTCTTAGAGGGGGTGCACCTAATTTTAAACAATATCATAGGAAGGGCCTGTATCCATTTTAATTCTCTCTTGACATACTTTCCCTAAACTATTTTTGATAGTCCGATTCATTCGCTCCACCTTCCCGGAACTCTGAGGTCGGCAGGCGGCACGTAGCTTCCAAGTGATTCCGAATACCTTTGCCATCCTCTGTACTAAGTCAGCCACAAATGCCGGCCCATTATCTGAGCCAATCCGTAGGGGCAGTCCAAACCTAGGGATGAACTCCCAAAGAAGCACACGGATTACTTCATGAGCTTTTTCAGTTCTTGTGGGATAAGCCTCTACCCATCCAGAGTAAGTACACACTAGAACCAGTAAATACTTTTTACCTCCGCATTTGGGCATCACTGTGAAGTCCACTTAAAGATCTTCAAAGGGAGCTGCTCCATAGGTTTGTATACCGGGAGGAACAGAGGGACCTTGCTTTGCATTGTGCTGTTGATAGGTAATGCATCACTGTACCATTGTTTTAGCAAGAGCTGGCAAGTGTGAGACGTAGAAGTACCGCCTTAACAGCTTTTCAATTGACTTGTGGCTAAATGGGTAGTTTCATGTACAGCCAGCACGACTGCAGCTCCTAGCAGCTGTGGCACAGCTATTCTCCCATCTGGTAACTTTATCCATCTTTCTTTTATTGTTTGTCCTCTCTCTGCCTGAAGAAAGTCTTTTTCTTCTTTAGAATAGGTAGGCACCAGATCAAGTGGTTGAGGGAGTAGGGGAGCTGTGACTGATGTCCAGTAAGGAATAGGTGCTGCTTTTGTGCCTCTGTGTCAGCTCACGAGTTTCCTTGGCTTACTGAGGTGGAAGCTTGCTGGTGTCCCCTGCAGTGCATGACTGCCACTTTTTGGGGTTTCCATACTGCCTCTAATAATTGCATAATTTATTGTTGATATTTTATGTCCTTTCCCCCAGAATTTATCAGGATATATTATATATATATATGTTTATATATATATGTGTGTGTGTGTGTGTGTGTGTATATATCCCCTTCAGTCTGGTAGCCCCTTGGCCAGATTGAACAAAGTCCCTTCATCTTTATCTGTAGTCTTTTGCTCCGCATCACCTTGCTACTCCTTTAGTTGAGGACACTTACCTTTCCAATGTCCTATTTCTTTACAGTAGGCACATCGGTAACGCTGCAGACGTGAGCGGTTGGACTGGGCATTCCTCCCAGAACTCCCCTTTCCTTGCCTTTCAGGGGATCCCTCTAATTGCTGCAGCCAGCAAATCAGCGTTCCGCCTGGCCTGGCGTTCACCCTCCTTAAGGCTTTCTCAGCAGCTTGTTGCATATCTATTTACAAATACTTGATTAGCTATCTCCAGTAACTGCGAGGCATTCATTCCTGCAAAACCAGCCTGTTTTTGCAATTTCCTCCGGATATCTTCCCTGCTTTGACTAAGGCCATGTTAATCATATGCTGATTTTCAGGACTATCCAGGTCGAAAGGATTGTACATACAATAGGCCTCACACAGTCTTTCATAGAATTGGGCTGGGCTTTCCTCCTTTCCTTGGATGACTTCAGAAACTTTATTTACATTGGTGCCTTTTGAGCCCCTGTTTTAGCCCTTCAATTAATGCTTCCCGATATCGTCTCAACCTCTCCATATCTAGTACTTCATTTGGATCCCATCGAGGGTCCGTTCCTGGCAGCTGAATTCTTATGTATTCCTGGTGAATTTGGTAATTGCCTGGAATGTGCTCCTCTAGCCATTTAGTTACCACCTGGAGCACCCTTCACCTTTCATTGGTGTTAAAGAGGTACATGAGTAGCTGGTGGCAATCAGCCCAAGTATGATTATGAGTCTGCGTAATAGTTTGGAGCAAGTCAATTAGAGCTTGAGGCTTTTCAGTGTAAGATGGAGTATTATTTTTCCAATTGAGGAGGTCAGCAGAGGTGAAAGCGTGATATACAAAGGCACACCTTTCCACCATGTGTCCATCCTCACCTACCCCAGTGTATTGCTGCTCTCTCAGGGGCATTTGGATTCCAGTCTTGGGCCGTAAGCAGGCCGCCAAGGGAAGAGTTTCTCCTGCAACTTCACTTCCTTTCTTATCTACTCTGGGTGGTGTGGGGGCTGTGGGCTTAGGAGTAGGGGGCCTCTCCACTTGGTAAGGGGGGGCACTGTTGGTGCCATCTCCTGCCACAAGTCTTTGGGCTCAGAGTCAGACAGAACTATAGGGGCTGGCTTCCCTTGGCGGGTGGAGTGAGAACCTTCCTTAACTAACTCTCGCTTTGCTACTAGTACTGCTGCTGCCTGTCCCCTTAAGCACTGCGGGAGATCTAAAACTAGCTGTAACCAAGAATCTATATATGGGAATTGATCTGGGTGTCCTGGCTTGCCAATTACTTTGTACCATACCTTTGAAACAAGAAACCTATCTAGGCTTCCTTCTGATGGCCAATCTACCTCTAATTCTGGCCAATCTATTTCACACAAAGTTCTTAGTTTTCCTGGAGTCATAGTGACTCCATAGTCTCCATTGAATCCTTTCTTGAAATTCTTTAACATAGTTCCCAATGGTGTGGGCTTACTTTGTGCCTGGCCCATGTTTTCTCAAGACAAAATACCACACTCACACCATACACTCACCACAAAACAAAGAACGGGTAAAGAGGGCACACACACACTTTTTTTTTTTGAGACGGAGTCTCGCTCTGTCGCCTAGGCTGGAGTGCAGTGGTGCAATCTAGGCTCACTGCAAGCCCCGCCTCCTGAGTTCATGTCATTCTTCTGCCTCAACCTCCCCTGTAGCTGGGACTACAGGCACCTGCCACTGCACCCGCCTAATTTTTCTGGATTTTTTTTTTTTTTTTTTTTTGGAGACGGAGTCTTGCTCTGATCACCCAGGCTGGAGTACAGTGGCGGATTCTCAGACTCACTGCAGCTCCACCTCCCGGGTTTACGCCAATTCTCCTGGCCTCGGCCTCCAGAGTAGCTGGGATACAGGCGCCCGGCCACCTCGCCCGGGCTAGTTTTTGTATTTTTTAGTAGAGACAGGGTTTCACCATGTTAGCAGGATGGTCTCCCGATCTCCCGACCTCATGATCCGCCCATCTCGGCCTCCAAGTGCTGTGATTACAGGCTTGAGCCACCGCGCTCCGGCCAATTTTTTGTTTTTAGTAGAGACGGGATTTTACCAGGATGGTCTCGATCTCCTGACCTCATGATCCGCCCGTCTCATCCTCCCAAAGTGCTGGGATTACAGGCGTAAGTCACCGTGCCCAGCCCCACATACAATTTTATCGTTTATACCAAACCAAAATCAGAATACCAACAAATTCAAGCCAAGTTAAAACCAAAACCAAAGTGTCCAGCAAATCAAGTCAAGTCAAAACCAGAACAAAAGTGCCGATACAGGCACGCCCTGGGTTATAAGGCCACGCTTCCACTCAGATGGAGTGGGCAAGTTCCAAAGACTAGTCTTACCAAGTTTCAGATTTTCAGACTCCAAGTGCCAGTTCCTTCCCGGTGTTTAGCCACTGCGTTGATCCTCCACGGGGGCCTGCCACGCGCTGCTCTGGCGAGGCGTTCCACCAGGGCAATTGCCTACCTAGGAGCCCTCTTTGGATCGCCTTGCTCAGGCGGGCCAGTGTCCCCCACAGGGATGCTCCACAGGGCAGGCCTAAGCTGCCTAAGGGGCTGCCTTGGCCGTCCATCAGTCACCTCGCTTCCCGGTCAGGGAACCAAGAAATGCAGCAGGAGGAGCCGTGGACAAAATCCCACAGACACTGAGATAGTGAAGGAAATAGCTTTTAATCAGCTGGAAGCATCAGCGGACTAGCATCTCAAAATCCGAGCTTGTTGGTTGCCCAATTTCTGTTCCTTTTAAGGGCTCATAACACTAAAGATTTTACATGACAGGGCCGAGATTGATTGGGCAAAATAGGGGGTATGTGACAGGGGCTGTATGCGCCAGTAATCAGAGTGAGACAGAACAGAACGAGGAGTTTCACAGGGCCCTTTCATACAATGTCTGGAATCTATGGATAACATTGGTTGCTAAGTCATGGGTTGAATTTTAACTATCAGACTAAGGTCAGGCAGACCCAGGTGTGGTTTTGGGTCTGGTGCCTGGCACCGGGCTGCCTGCCTTTGATTTCGCTTCCTTGTCTTTTTCTTAAATCAGGTACTGAGCATAAAACAATATAGAAGAGTAGGGGGACGGGGTTTCCTTCTCTCTTCTCTCAAAGGAAAATTCACTTTTCTATGTTATTGGCATCTTTGACAAAATGGAAAAGTCTCTGAAAACTTCTTGGATAAATCTTCTAAATGTGTCATATTAAATATATGGGGTCTGAAAGAAAACCACTTATTAAAATATAATTACCAAAATATTTATAAAATACATTTGAGTTATGAACATACATCTGCATCTTTACTAACAACTTGGATAACAAGCTCTGTGGAAAATCTAACTATTATAACTTTAAACTAGTGATGGGTGTAAAAGGTATACTGAGTATGATAACTATGACATGATATCAACATACTCAATTTCTGTTAGCGACAAGATATAGGTACTGTAATACTATTGTGGCTTCTTACGTATATTTAAAATTTAAGTAATAACTTAATAAAAATACAACATATATATATATATATTTTTTTCTTATCCAAGTTTCTAGATACCTTGAATTCTAGGAACAACTTTGAGCCTATGAACCTTCAAGTTAAGAATGCTTGACTTGGAGTGACAGACACTGGGGAGAATGAATTCTTCAGGGTGATACACAAGAGGAGGAGCTACCAGTAAAAGAACCTGAGGAGTAATAGTAGAAAAGAAAAATATTCAAGAGAGCGTAATATCTTGAAGTAAAGTTAGAATACAGTTATCCATCAGTAGGTGTTTGACAGTGCGATGCAATGCTTAAAGGAGATCAAATAGAATAAAGGTTGAAAAGCAAATATTAAGTTTATCAGTCAGGAAGTCATTGGCATTTCATTGATCCAGTCTCTACTAAATACACAAGAACAACTCAATGCTCATTTTGAGTCCAAAATATAATTTAAGAGTTATTTAATAAAGCAATTATTCAGGGAATTTTGACCATATACATTAGACTTAATAGATATTTTGTAATAAACTAAAATTAGAACAATTCCAAAGATAAAAATAGGGATATTTTACATTACTGTGGTCTATACTAGATCACACCATTTCACTGTGATAGTCAAATTTTATTTTTTTAGATTAATAAGATTTTGATAGGATTTAGATGATAATAAATTAATTGTCATTTCAGAACCTCTGAAACTAAAATTACAGACAAATTTGGCATGCATTGAGTCAGAAGGTGAAACATATAGAACACAGTCCTGGTGTTTTTCATGAACTAAAGACAGAATTATTAAATGATAGTTAATTAATAAACAGGTAATAATTTCAAATTTGCAACATGCTAAGCAGTGTCCTAAGTATTCCTATGGCATTAGTGTCTTTAAACTAAATGTTGATAGCATGTGGAAACAGAGGAGAACAGTAGTCAAATTTTATATTTTAACAATTAAAATTAAATATGTATTACATGCAAATGAAAAAAAAATCCAGCCCTGCAAAAAAGGCCCAGCATAAAGCTCTGTTTACAAGTAATACATTTTCTTCACAAAGACTACTTTTTTAATTGTTTATATTCTCCTCAAGAAATTTTCTATGTATAGAAAAGCATATATACATAGATATTATATACCAATACATACACATATCCTTTTCATATTAAAAGAATATATTATAAACCTTTATCTACCTTTCACTTTTTACTTGAGAATATAGAGATGAATTATATACCTTCTAAAAGTTATTGCATAGTAATCTTTCAAATGAATGTACACAGGAGAGAGAAATGTTTTTTTAACCAATGACCTATGGGCAGTTAGGTTGCTTTTAGATTTTTATTGCAAAAAATTAAAAATAAAAAACAAAGAGCTATAATGCATATCTTTATGTGTGAAACATACCTACAAATTTATCTGTAGGCTAAATGTTGTGCAGTACAATTTCTGGTTAAAAGCTAGATACCATATCACCCCCCATCCATGGTCTTACCAAATTACTTTCCCACATTCATTCGGTGTATGAAAATCCCTTCCTTCCCTTATCATTCTGTGTACTATTAAACTTTGTGCTTTTGCCAAACTGATAAGAGAAAAATATCTCCTTGGTGTTTTTACTGCATTTATTTAGCCATGAATGGGGTTGAGCATCCTTTCAATGTCTCACAACTCTACCCCATATCTAGATGTCCAAAATAATCCTGTGAAATGCAGCTGTTCTAATTCTTCAGTTATTTCCACAAGTACAAACACACAACCTTATTAAAATGACTTCAGCAGAATGTTTAAGGCATAAAACTTCTTCAGTACAATGTTCAACCTCAACACAACCAGAGTCGATCTTGATTTCCCTCTTTCTCTCATATACTATATTCTTTCCACAAATATCTTTTACCCAGCATCCCAACTCTTCTCACCATCTCTATAGCTACACTTTAGTCCAAGCCATTATCAACTCTTGCCTGGATTATTGCAATAAATCCACCTAAAAGAATTCATGTACTCACCATTTCTACCCAGCATTCTTTTCTCAATACTCACACGGAGGGCTCCTGTTAAAATGTAAACTGCACCAAATTCTCCCAAGTAAAAGCAGGAGTCCTTATAATGGCCTCAAAACTCCACATGATCAAGAGCTCTACAAGCCATATCTGCTGCTTTGCTACTAAAAAATGGCCCAGGCTTACTTGCTGTGCTTCTAATGGGCCCATTAGGCCCAGGAATTTCATATTTAAATTTTTCTTCTGAGACAACTGAACAAATAAGTTTTGCAATGGAGAAGACTGAGAGATGTGCAGGTTGTTGATGGTGGTGGGTATTCCATTCAGAACTTTTATTTTGCAATTGGGAGTTTAAAATAGTTATTAGTTTATAGTAATATCATAACAGTATGCTGATAAAAGTGGAAACACATGCTGATTTTTAAAAATACAGTCAAAAAATAAATAAATGAGAAGTTATGTTATTTCCAGAGGTGATACAGATTTTCATTGAGGAATTTTAGCGATATCACCTGATTCCCAGCTCTAGTTTGAGGAATTCTGATGTAAGGGCCATGTACAGAACTATTCTAAGAAGAAAGTGTTAACAAAGGACCCTGATAGGTATTATACAGAGACAGCCCGTTATGCGTGCGCCAAAGTTTGTCAAGAGAATCCATAAACAGTTAAAATTGTTTTCTTTGATGACCCGTCGGACTGCCAAGAGGCAGAACACCCTGACTGACCTCTTTGCCGGCTGCCAGCTAATATGAAAGGAAAAAAAAATTTACAAAAGCCATCTGTTGCGTTTTTTTTTTTTTTCTTCTCTCTCTCTCTCATATTTCATATAAATTCTGCTATTTTTTTCCATTGTTGCTTGAAAACAATTTATTGGTTGTTATATGTTATATACAAGTAAAAGAACTTCCTAACAATTAACTACACATTTTA
>NW_016809297.1:2961477-3002721 GCF_001698545.2 Rhinopithecus bieti | reverse complement strand
TAAGCAGTGTCCTAAGTATTCCTATGGCATTAGTGTCTTTAAACTAAATGTTGATAGCATGTGGAAACAGAGGAGAACAGTAGTCAAATTTTATATTTTTAACAATTAAAATTAAATATGTATTACATGCAAATGAAAAAAAAATCCAGCCCTGCAAAAAAGGCCCAGCATAAAGCTCTGTTTACAAGTAATACATTTTCTTCACAAAGACTACTTTTTTAATTGTTTATATTCTCCTCAAGAAATTTTCTATGTATAGAAAAGCATATATACATAGATATTATATACCAATACATACACATATCCTTTTCATATTAAAAGAATATATTATAAACCTTTATCTACCTTTCACTTTTACTTGAGAATATAGAGATGAATTATATACCTTCTAAAAGTTATTGCATAGTAATCTTTCAAATGAATGTACACAGGAGAGAGAAATGTTTTTTTAACCAATGACCTATGGGCAGTTAGGTTGCTTTTAGATTTTATTGCAAAAAATTAAAATAAAAAACAAAGAGCTATAATGCATATCTTTATGTGTGAAACATACCTACAAATTTATCTGTAGGCTAAATGTTGTGCAGTACAATTTCTGGTTAAAAGCTAGATACCATATCACCCCCCATCCATGGTCTTACCAAATTACTTTCCCACATTCATTCGGTGTATGAAAATCCCTTCCTTCCCTTATCATTCTGTGTACTATTAAACTTTGTGCTTTTGCCAAACTGATAAGAGAAAATATCTCCTTGGTGTTTTACTGCATTTATTTAGCCATGAATGGGGTTGAGCATCCTTTCAATGTCTCACAACTCTACCCCATATCTAGATGTCCAAAATAATCCTGTGAAATGCAGCTGTTCTAATTCTTCAGTTATTTCCACAAGTACAAACACACAACCTTATTAAAATGACTTCAGCAGAATGTTTAAGGCATAAAACTTCTTCAGTACAATGTTCAACCTCAACACAACCAGAGTCGATCTTGATTTCCCTCTTTCTCTCATATACTATATTCTTTCCACAAATATCTTTTACCCAGCATCCCAACTCTTCTCACCATCTCTATAGCTACACTTTAGTCCAAGCCATTATCAACTCTTGCCTGGATTATTGCAATAAATCCACCTAAAAGAATTCATGTACTCACCATTTCTACCCAGCATTCTTTTCTCAATACTCACACGGAGGGCTCCTGTTAAAATGTAAACTGCACCAAATTCTCCCAAGTAAAAGCAGGAGTCCTTATAATGGCCTCAAAACTCCACATGATCAAGAGCTCTACAAGCCATATCTGCTGCTTTGCTACTAAAAAATGGCCCAGGCTTACTTGCTGTGCTTCTAATGGGCCCATTAGGCCCAGGAATTTCATATTTAAATTTTCTTCTGAGACAACTGAACAAATAAGTTTTGCAATGGAGAAGACTGAGAGATGTGCAGGTTGTTGATGGTGGTGGGTATTCCATTCAGAACTTTTATTTTGCAATTGGGAGTTTAAAATAGTTATTAGTTTATAGTAATATCATAACAGTATGCTGATAAAAGTGGAAACACATGCTGATTTTAAAATACAGTCAAAAAATAAATAAATGAGAAGTTATGTTATTTCCAGAGGTGATACAGATTTTCATTGAGGAATTTTAGCGATATCACCTGATTCCCAGCTCTAGTTTGAGGAATTCTGATGTAAGGGCCATGTACAGAACTATTCTAAGAAGAAAGTGTTAACAAAGGACCCTGATAGGTATTATACAGAGACAGCCCGTTATGCGTGCGCCAAAGTTTGTCAAGAGAATCCATAAACAGTTAAAATTGTTTTCTTTGATGACCCGTCGGACTGCCAAGAGGCAGAACACCCTGACTGACCTCTTTGCCGGCTGCCAGCTAATATGAAAGGAAAAAAAAATTTACAAAAGCCATCTGTTGCGTTTTTTTTTTTTTCTTCTCTCTCTCTCTCATATTTCATATAAATTCTGCTATTTTTTTCCATTGTTGCTTGAAAACAATTTATTGGTTGTTATATGTTATATACAAGTAAAAGAACTTCCTAACAATTAACTACACATTTTAACATTATTCTTTGTGTTTATAATAATGGGAAACTTGGGCTTACTTTTTAAAAACTATCTTTATATATACTTCCTCATTTAATTTTTTTGGAACATCAACTGCTCTTATGAAAGGTTAACATGGGTCCAGATCCCTGTTGGTCATGGTGAGGCATCGTATTTCCTCATTTGCTGTCTTACAGAAGCTTTTAGTCCCCTGGGAAACAGGCCCAACAAAAATCTGTATCTAGTTTAGCTGTAGCTCAGTTTCTGGGAGCAGTGGGGCAATGCTTTATGTGTTCCTGCTCCTCTGTTATCCTACTTTGTACAGGTTTTGGGTATGGAGAGTAAATGCGTGTGGAAATGAGGATATGGTATACATCCTCAGCCTGTGTTTCCATAAGATAGAAGATCAGAAACTGATAGAACCATCTCTTCATGAAAGAATGAGATTCTCAATGATGAGTCACTGGATTGAGAGCACATATAAGGCATCATTTGGGGAATGTTCAATTACAAATGGAAGGTAATGTTAACGAACTCAGTAGTGTGACAGCAAATGTTAACAACTGGCCCTGGGGGTTTGTGATGGTTAATATTGAATGTTAACTTGATTGGATTGAAGGATGCAAAGAATTCTTTCTGGGTGTGTCTGCGAGAGTGTTGCCAAAGGAGATTAACATTTGCCTCTGTGGACTGGGAAAGGCAGACCCACCCTCAGTATGGGAAGGCACAATCTAATCAGCTGCCAATGAGGCCAAAATAAAAGCAGGCAGAAGAATGTGGAAAGATTAGACAGGCTTAGCCTACATCTTTCTCCCGTGCTGGATGCTTCCTGCCCTGGAACATCAGACTCCAGGTTCTTCAGATTTGGGAATCAGACTGGCTTCCTTGCTCCGCAGCTTACAGACAGCCTACTGTGGGACCTCACCTTGTGATAATGCGAATTAATACTCCTTAATAAACTCCCCCTTATATGTACATCATCCTATCAATTCTGTCCCTCTAGAGAACCCTAATACAGGGGTATAGCTCTATTTGCCTACCTAGGATCATGAGATTTTGTTTTTGTAAATTTTTAAATTGTTTGAAATTCCATGTTGAAGAATTCTGCAATTTAACTTCCAGGAGAACTTTCTCTGATATAGATGACATGGACTGGAAAAAGCACTATGATAAATTAGCCAACAAAATGCAATCACGAATCTAAAAATCTGAGTCATTTTAAAATGAACGTGGTATTTAGATGCCAGTAGAAACTAGTAGTGTATGTGAAGAAAAAATGGTAAGAAATAAGGAAGAAGGTAAAGAGGGACTAGGGTGGAAGAACATGGATGAGATAATTTGGTAATTGTTCACAAAAGTATTTCACTGGGTGAAATGAAACAGAAAAACATAGAAGAGAAAAAAATGTCATATTCATCACATAATTAAGTTTGCTTTAGTATCAATACATTTGAAAGATTTGGATAATGCTATAATAAAGTAGGCTGATGTTCACACTCTGCATTAAAATATATAAAGCTTGTTAAAAGATAATTGCAATAATTTTAAAATAATATCCTAAGGAAATTGATTAAGTCTCTTTGGACAACTAGTCAAGATTTTTTTTTAAACTTTTAAATGAAATGACCAAGTAACCATTTACTTGAAATAAGAAAATAGTCATAAATGATATGTGAGTAATCACAATTTCCTGAATATATCCTCACTTTTATTTTGATTGCACACTAGATTATTATTTTTCTCTTTATGTTTCTTTCACGAATAATTGCCTTAGAATTTTTATAATTTTGAGTCTAGATTAAATCTCTCATTATCAAACAGCTCTAAGAAAATAGAGACACAGTTTTAAGATACTTGCAAAGGTCTTTCGAAGCCCATTTTTAAAAAGTATATTCCACTTTTTTAGTTCCTATCTGAAGCTTTTTAAATAGATGGCATATTTCCAAAGCAATGAATTTTGAAATGAATTATTCAGTAGTGTATTTGGAAATTACATGCTTACTGTCTATTCTTATTTCAGTTACTGCAGATTCTTAAATAATGTTGTAATGTAAGTAACATTGAGAACGCTAAACTAAAAGATTTATATACCATCTAGAAAAACACTCTAATAATAGATTCTAATCCAGTGGGTTATTTTCTACATAATAGGGAAGAGTGTATCCTTTGGATATTTTTACCCATGACTGACATAGTCAAGGAAACATAACAATAAACACAATAAACAAATGAATAATGGGAAAATAATTAAGATCTTACAGAATATTATATGGAGTTCAACAATACAAGCTAAGAAACAAACGGGATAACAACAGTTGAGGGTTAAGACAGATTTACATGTCCACATACGTCAGCAAATCCTTGCTATTATACTACAGTGTTTTGCATGTGTAGTTGATAGAACTAAATTAAGAGATAGTGAGACATCTATGAGGATTAGAATAAATGGAAATAAGAGTATAAATATGCAGCCCAAATACAAAACATGAGATTAAAATTGTTAGGAAGAACGGAGAACAACAAAAAATTAGAAAAGATAGAATTTGAAACAAGGATACAGGGATAGTTTCATGATATAAAATAAAGTTACATTGAAGTATTTTAGAATTAATAGGTAAAATGGATGGATTAATATATGTAGAAATCACTATAGACTTCATTTTTCCTTCTCAATTTTTACTTTATTTAAGAGGATGAAGACCAAGTAATTTAAATTCTTTTAATCTTACCTCCTCAAAACCTCTGGATATCATTATCATTCCATTCTAAGAAAGTTGTTTTTTTTTTTTCTTTTTTTATCAGCCCTTTTCATCTGTATAATTTATACATTTTCTATCTTTCATAACTTCACATCAGTTTCTGAAACACCACCAGTTAAGGTTCTGAGGTTTTTCTTTCTGTAAAACTGGAAACCATAAACTATAAAACTATCCTTTTTCCTCAAAAACTGCTTATTATTTTTTCCTATGTATCATTGAATTTTAAACATAAGTATAAAATTCTAAAATGTCTATAATATGAGCACACTAAACCTAAGGGAAAATCAATTAAAATTAGTGCAAAATACAGTACGTTACAAAATACAAAAGTAAATAAATTTTAAAACATATTCACAATTTAAATCTGTAGTTAGTAAATCAGAAAAATTATTCTGATTGCCTTTAAAATATAATTGATTCAAATTAGTTGAAAAGGTTTGATTCTTTTAAGTATATCAGCCTTTACTGACTAGTCATTGTTCAAAATATATAACTTACTTCTGGTATCACTGTAAGCAGTTTTAGAAATAGAGCACTAGATGTCATCTAAAATTGATTAGAAAAACTAACCAACCAAAGAACAGTTCACAGGAGAAAAGTTCACAGGAGAGCTTAGAGAGCAAAGTTTTCAAATTATGAGAATAAATCACGAGTTAATCTTCCTGTAAAAAATATTTAAGTAGAGTGGTCTGAGCCATTGATAATATACCTTCCCATTTGCTGCCCTGTTTACTCCATAATAATGTAAACTGATCCCCTTTCCTGACTGGGATAGAAAATAACTTATTCACGAAATCTGTGGCTATGTACCACATACCTAAGACACATTAATCTGCTCTAGCAATAAACCACATGAGCATGGTGCAGGTCTACTTCTTGGAGGGGTTTGGTAGTCCAGTTATACTTTAAGATCTATCTAGTTTCTGTAGAAAGCATACTTACTAATGTAATGGAGATATATAATAGAGACAATTGCCATCGTATTTTTAAAAATATTTCTGCTAATATCCTCATAGAGATACTGGCTGGAGTGTAATTCAGATTAATTCAACTTTTTTTATATACTATGATAGCCCTTAATCTACAGGATAGGAAACCAATATAATGGTTACTCCAACTGTTATATATGTCTGTAGCAATTATACATTCCAGAATTTTGGAAATGGCCCCCAGTTTTGTCTATAGGTACAGTGGATCCACCATAAACTCAACCTCAACCAGACTCTCTGTACTACCTGAGCCCTTCATCCCCCCACTAGAATAACAGTTCAGATTTCTAAATATGTATGGCAACTTATCTTTCCTCAATATGGAGTTACCCTAGTAAATTCCATAGGTCTTACTGGGAAAAATCTGGGTGTTTTATAAGACTTAATGATAATTTTGATAGTGGAACACAACACAATGACACCACAGACGCCATTGATGAAACTGTAGATGAAACTATAAATCAAACTGTAGGTGAAGGCAGAACTCTTTGTTACAGCTTCATACAAAACAAGGCTGCAGGAAGAGCCACATACGGGGTTGCACCTGGTACATTGTAACATCAGGCTCACACTCTACAGGGCAGCTTATGTACAGCAAGTGTGGTAGGGTTGGTTAAGTTGTGTAGGCTCTCTCTAGATTGGCTAATTTGAATGATTTTGCAGGCTCTGGATCATAGGTGTTGTCCCTAATTGTCTGCCATCTGGCTCTGGGACAATTAGGGACTGAATAGTGGCCCACTGTGTAAGAGCCTAGTAAGGACAGTGGTTGGCATATGAACTTAAGTCAGCTTCTCAAGAAGGGAAACTGACCAGAACTTCAAAAGTGGGTCAAGAAAGCATTTTTTAAACAATGAAAACGAAAACTCAGAACAACAAAGCAAACACACACACACACATACACACATACACACACACCACTAAAGGGAATCATTACAGTACATACTACTCACAGTTTTAGAGGGTCCTTCTTACATACTGCTTACAGATTTAGAGGTTCCCTCTTCCTGGGGAACCATTCATCTCTTCAGTCAACAGGTTGTAAGTCTGAAAAGTGGTTTGAGTCCAGGAAAATTGACAAGGGATGGTGACATTTTAGCATTGCAGTGCTTTTGTGATTTGTTCTTACTTTATTTACATTCTATATATTAAGCAATACCTTGTTAATAGCCCCTCTGTCTTGCTCCCAGGGGCACCATATTAACTTAATCATCTCCATAACTTTCTGAATGTCAGATACCCTAGGCTGCACTCCAACCTTGTAAATAATTATAAAATTGTGACACTTCTGCTTCCCCCCACACCCAGCTTTAGTTGTTAGGCACCACAACAGGCTCTCTATCGTTTCATAAACTCATCATCCTCAACATTATTAAATGAGTCACACTCTATGACAGCCACTTTTGCAGCCCTGGAAGTGCAAAGGAGAGGCATCACTTAATTTCTTAGTAATGTTAGTGTCTTTTTTACCATTGCATTGTTGGTGGTCTCGGTGAACTGTGTGTCTGCCTTTTTCAGAAATGTCATCCTTTGGTGGAGCATCTGGCTTTACATAGAATATATCCATTCTTCTCGCTCACCTCCTGAGCCTTTTAATCCATTTCTCCATTTCTGCCAAGGCATCTGACATTTCAAGTTGGTTCAACAAAACCATCATTTTCTTCAGGCTTTTAGTACCACTCTAGGAGAAAATTTGCTGGGGTGCTTGCTATGATATTAAATTGTGTATCCCAAGGAGGTCCTAATTCAAAAAATCCTCCTTTATCTAATCTTATTATATGATCCTCTTCAGCAAACTTTCTCAAAATCTAGTCTCACTGATACTCCTCCAGCTCCTGCCACTACTTGCCAGATAATTACAGCTCTTCTGACAGAGTCCCCTACCTCTGTAGGGGTGTGTAGCGTGCTGTCGGCTAAGATATGCTGCTACTTATTTCTAGCCACTGGCTTTGAAGAGAGGACAGATGGTGAGGGCAGATCCCAAGGTTAGCCCTATTACTTTGCTTAAGGGAGGTTTCTGCAGTGTCTTCCCACACAGGGAAATCACAACTCTTAGTAGGGAAGGATGGGCCACATAAACAGTCTCTGATGATTCTGAGACATCTGGGAAGTTGATACCTTTGGGTTCATTCACCTAGATCCCATGTGTCAGAGACCTAGATTTTCTCAATCACAGCCATAGCCTTGACATAATAGACCTGCTTTAGCTGAATATTCAAATGTCATTCAAACTTGGCCATTCTATTAAATTCTGAGTTTGTCTTTAGCTTTTTATTTTCTCTCCTTGCAGAATATTAGGGGTCCTGGCTTTTACACTTAGTTTTCAAGTATTCAGTTTTTAGCTTTTCAGTATCTTTCAGCAGGTTGGCAATGAAATTTAATAACAAATTTCATTTTTTACCTTGTATGCATTGTTTTCTCTGCATTTTTCATAGCCTGAGTCATTGCACCAGTGACATGGCGGAATGTTAGCAGTTGGACTGCAAGCTTGAGCTGGGGACTATCCATAACTCACAGTTCACTCGATATGTGGTTCTCATTGGGCAGTAAGTGATCCAATTCAAAAACCTCAGTTGTAGTATCATTGCGTCCTCCTGGAAACAGATACTGACTGGAATTAGGACTACAAAAGTTATATTGGGCAAACACACACCTGGGAAAGGGAATAAGAGGAAGCAGGAGTGGGCAAGGACAGCCATCAAATCATGATGGAGTTAAAGCTGTAAGGCTCCCTACAGTGTTTGCAGCTGGGAAATGAGTCTAATGCTTGAAGGAAGAAAGATCTGAGTGGTGAATCTCTATGTCTGCCAAAAATAGCTAACTAATTAACTAAAGAATAAATGAATATTTCAGCAGCAATGATTTTAGTAGTAAAGGAACATGTCCTGGGTAAGTCTATGACATACCAATAACCAAACATTAAATTAGATTTATCTGATGGGTCATGACATTACGACTTCAGGCAATGATGAGAAGCAGATCTGATGTTAATTTGAGAAGCATGGGTTATATAGTGAATTAGAAGCCATTTTCAGAGTGACCTTTAAGAACAGGCACACCATTGATCTTGTTGTATATACATTATTTACATGAAATTCAATATCATAAGTGCTGTTTTTCAATGTTACAGTTCATTGAAAGCACCACATTTTGCACAATTGCCATTGTTTTTATAGGGATCACTTTTTGTGTTACGTATATAAACCAGACTTACAACTCCTCATGGAGACACAGGACACAGCAATTGGGGAAATGAGTAAGAAAGATAATAAACTCATCTACAGAGGATGTACCAGGAGCATGTAAGGCCAAACAATTTTAAAGAGCCGTTTACAGACCAGGCACGGTGGCTCACACCTATAATCCTGCACTTTGGGAGGCTGAGGCAGGCAGATCACTTGAGGTCAGGAGTTTGAGACCAAACTGGCCAACATGGTGAAACCCCTTCTCTAGTAAAAATACAAAAATTAGTCGAGTGCGGTAGCACATGTGTAGTCCCAGCTACTCAGGAAGCTGAGACAGGAGAATCACTTGGACCTGAGAGGCAGAGGTTGCAGTGAGTCTAGATCACACCACTGCACTCCAGCTTGGGTGCCAGAGGAGGAATCCATCTCAAAACAAACAAACAAACAAGCAAGCAAACAGAGATGTTTATAGTGAGCAGACAAGGGACAGTTTAAAATAATATACTTGTGGTTGGTGGGGAAGAAGTGAGGAATATCATTAAGACTGCATAAAACCAACCTTCAGAGAGTAAGTCAAGGAACAGAGAGTGTCACAGATTAAGAGCTTACCATTTAGAAAAAAAAAAAGTCATTTGAGAATATTGTCTATTTAGAGAAACAAAGGGAGTTATAGATTGAAATCCAGTGTTATTTTTGTGAAGGCAGGTTGGCTGGAAAGTAGGAAGATCATGCAATTAACAAAAGCAGAGACAAGTGTGTTTTCTGCATGTTTTTCCTTTTATTTTCCCAAGTTGGTGGATTTGAGGCAAAATCAATGGGAAGACTGGGATATAATGTTTCTAATCAGACAATCAGAGTGTTCTTTTTATAATCAGCCGCAGAGAAGTATGAGCATCTCTGTTTCTCTATGGGTGGATTTTAGGGTAATATCAGATGAGGCAAAATAATTTGAACAGAAATTTGGAGCTAGATATTTCATAGAATGTTCGTATTAGCATATATGTTCAGCCTGATACTGCAAACATTTGAAACCTATTTTTAACTACAGTGTTGTTAATATCATGCTCTACAAGCAATTTTCTTGTTACAGTTTGGCTTTTCTCAGAAACTATTTACAAAGAAGGCATAAGGTTGTTTAGTCCCCGGATAACAGCCTTTGTAGTTATCAATGTAAGCCAATAAATCAGTGTTTTTGTTATAGTCACTGATGTCTGTAAACTTAGCTAATTGATTCCACCTGTGAGAGACATAGAGCCATTTGATGCACTCAATGTCAGATTTCTTAATCTATCTGGATCAAAGCCAGTCTATGAAACACACTGATTTAACCAAGATAAATGCCTACTTGTAGGGTCTGAGGAGCATGCCATCCTAGATTCCTTACATTGTGAGATATCTTTGAAATTTTCACATAACTATCAATATAAATAATTACTAGAACTTTCTAGGACATAAATTCTTTAAGTTCCGAGGACTTGACTTTATTCAGTGACGTATCCCAAATACCAAGAACAGTGCTAGGCATGGAGTAAGCATTCAATAAATTTGTAAATGCTCACTCTTGTTAAATGAAATTGTTGCTATATATAATTTTAACATACATATAGACAAACATATTACTATAGATAATTTAGGACTATGGGTTTATTTTCTTTGTACCCTTGAATGAGTCCCAGGGATCCCAAACGATAAAGAAAAACACCAGTCTCTACTCTGAAATTTATTATGGTATGCAACGTAGATTGGCAGCTCTTAAAATAACAGTTAACATTCCAACTTGGTGAGTTTACTATAACTGTTTATTTTATTCACTTATATTTTCATCCATATTACATTTTATCGAGGATGGTGAAATATTTCCATGTTAGATGCACTATTTTCTCTTTGGATGAATTTTCCAGGTGTTGAGGGGTTTCACAGGTGACATAGTAATTTTCAGTATAATGGAAAAGTTAATACAATCCATTCTTGTCTTATGAATGAGTGCAGAAAAAGGTTTAGCTCTTATGAAAGCTGAAACAGCTGGCTTAAAATTTTATAATTCTCTTGTGGTTATAAAATGCTTCTGAATTCTAGTATGTGATATAATTTCAAGTATTCCACTATAACAACTTTACTAATGTAAAAAAAAAGTTTACATTAGTCACATTGTAAATGGTTTCTTAGACTTCTTTAAGTTTGTCGTTTTTCTAAATATTTAAAGAAGACTGAACCACCTTTCAAAGTGAAGTACTCTCAAATAAGTAAGTAAGAGTAAAAAAAAATTAGTGGAGGGGGCCAAAATTTGAGTGTGGTTGAAAATTGTCACAGTGATAGTTTCTGGTTGTTCAGTATGATTCTCCCCTGTGCACCTTCTGACAAAAAGGCCTGACCCTGGGTACAGTAGTGAGCACAGAATCCAGGGATAGCCAACAATAATGCCCCAGTCTGTGACCCAGCAGGGTCAATCAATGCCCTTCCCTGGAATTTGCCTCTGGGGGTCGGGGAAGGAAAGAGGAGTATATTTCTGTTCTAGATGCTAATCTGTGTAAACAAGGAACTTGGAACAGCCATTATTACAGGCCACAAAGTAGATGAATGGCAGTAGTGGGAAGCAGTACAAAAATGAAACGGAACTGAGTGACAGAGAGGATCAAGAGAGGGCAGACTGCAAGGGACCTGGGGCAGTTTATTGCAGGGGCACTTTATTGTCATCTGGGGTGTCTGGGAGGCCTTCCACTAGGAAGGGAAAATTCAGGTCTTCCCTCTTGATCTCACCATTCCTGCTGCAGTTTCCTTCACTTTGCCTAGTTAATTGCTACTCATTCACAAGTCAGCTAATCATCCTTTCTCCCTGGAAAGTTTCTTTGTCCTCTATAGTTAGATGAAATCTCTTTATTACACTGTTAGAATATGTTTTCATACAACCACACGCTTTTCTTTTGGAACACTTTCTCAGAATTGCAAATTAATTTGTGCAATAATTTGTTGGGGTTTTTTTGTTTTTGTTTTCTTGGTCCTTGGACTATAGTAACGTTGAGAGTCAGGGCACATGTCTGAAGTTACTCCCCAATATTATCATAGTTATCTGGCACATTGTACATGATAAATAGAAGTTTCCTGAATGAATAAAATATAAGTGTCAAACTAATCTGGTTGTGAAGTAAAAGACCAAGTATTTTCTAAGCAGAGGAAACAGTGTGCATGTCAAGACTCCAAACAGATTAGAGTCTTAATGAAGAAGCTGTTTAAAAGAAAGCCACAATGAGTGGAAGAGTGATAATGAAAAGGGTGGAAACATTGAGCAAACATTGAAGAGTTCTAAGCAGAAAATTACATAATTCATTTTTCCCATTATTGGGATCTCTCTGTATGGAAGATGATTGGAGATGTGTTGGGTGGATGTAAGTAGAACAGATAGGAGGCTGTATATGGATCCAACAATAAAATAACTGGATTTAAAGTAGGATAGTGACAATGGAGATAGAGAACCAAGAATATTAAAGGGTGTTTGAATGAGAACATATAACAGTTTATATTTAAAAAGTAGGGCAGTCCAATGTTTTTATTATAATTGGCTAGTGCTCTCTTTTAGCAAACAATGTCAATTTTCCATTTATGTCAAAACTACTCAATACATGCTTCTAAGGTTAGGTTATTTAGTGCCAAGAAAACAGAAATGAGGGGTAGTAGTAATAAATAAGTGGAAAGTCAATTATTTGGTATTGAAATTCTTCAGATATTCAATTTTATGGAGGCTATGCAACCAGCTAAGAAAGAAACCAATTCATAAAAATGCATAAGTGCATTTCATAATGTTCAGGATATGCTCACTTATATTTGGCTGTATTCATAGTAAATTCCAAAGCTTAAATCAGTAGGTACACAAATTAGACATACTATACTGAAAGTTTTGTTTTATAACATATGAGATGCTTAATTCTATTAGCCATGACAAAATGTTTAGTGTGAAGCTTATATTAATAAAAACTCCCAAATAACCAGGGAAAGTCATTAATGTTTTGGAAGCATATAGACAGTTTCACTCTTTCTTTTGTTATTCTCGAGAATTTGCTTATTATTTTAAAATTAATTTGTGCAGTAGTCATATTTTTAGATAACAACTGTATATTAATGGAATACATAGATCAAGATGGGTGATGGAATACTTGGAAGTTTCTCTGATCTTTTTGAGAAAACCTATTGAAATGTCAAAAATAAATACGAATAAAATATCTGTGTTACTGTTAGCAGCAGTGAATACATACAAGTTTTCAGCAACTTAATTCTTGCCTCCTCAAAGGAAATAAGTTGTCTGAGGGGCATAAGGCAGAGTGAGAGACTGAAGCAAGTTTTTGAGCAGAAGTGAAAGTTTATGAAAAAGTTTTAGAGCAAGAATGAAATGAAGTAAAGCACACTTGGAAGAGAGTCAAGTGGGCAATTTGAGAGATCCAAGTGTGCTGTTCAGCCCTTTAGTTGGGGTTTATACATTGGCGTGGTTCCGGAGATTTGTGTCTCTCCTCCCTGGATGTTTCCTTGGGTGAGCTGTTCGCATGCGCAGTTGTCTGCCAGCACTTGGGAAGGGCTTTAAGTACATTAATTTTTGACTGTTAGCATCTGCCTGTATCCCTGAAATAAATCCAACTTGGTTTTGATGTATTATGCCTTTTTTATGTTTCAAATTTTGTTGGAAATGATCTTAATATCTATGTTCATGAGAAGACCCACCTGCAACTTTTCTTTCATAACCTTTTGCTCAGTTTTGATATCAATGTTATGCTGGCCTCATAAAATATGTTTGAGAAGTATTCTTTTTTCTGTCATATGGAACATCTTGTGTAAATTTGGTACTTTTTGACTTACCAATGAAGTCCTCTAGTCTGCTGTTTTCTTTGTAGAGAGGCAGGCATATGTTTGTTTGATATAATAACTTTATTGAGGCATAACTTACACACCATACAATTCACACATTTAAAGTATTCAATTCAATGTTTTCAGTTTCCTTCTAGAGTGATGTATTTATCACTACAATCAATTTCAGAACATATTCATCATTCTGCAAAGAAACCCCATATCCATTAGCAGTCACTCCCCATTTATTCTCAACTCCTCCAAACCGAAACAACCATAAATCTACTTTCCAAATGTGTAGACTTCCCTATTCTAGACATGTCATCTAAATTAAATCATACAAATTATGATATTTTGTGACTGGATTCTTATTATTATAATGTTTTCAAGGTTTATCTATGCCATGGCATGTATCACTAATTCTTTTCTCTTTATTAGTAAATAATATCACATTGTATAGATATACCAAATTTTATTTAACTATTAATATATGTCAGTTGGTAGATAGCTGGATTGTTTCAATTTTTTGGTTATTATGAATAATGCTACTATTAACAATCATGTATAAGTTCTTGTTTGTATATATGTTCCCAATGCTATTGGGTATATACCCAGGAGTAGAACTGCTTGGTTTTATGCGAACTGAAAGCTTACCCTTTTGAGTAACTGTCAAAGTGTTTTCCAAAGTGGCTGCACTGTTTGACATCCTCACAGCAGATTATGAGTGTTCCAACTTCTCCATACCCTCTCCAAAACTTAATATCTCCTTGTGATTCTGATTGGCATTTGTGTGATTAATAAAATGTTGAACATGTGCTTATTGGCTATTTTTGGAGTAATGTCTATTCAAACCCTTTGTTCATTTTTAAACTTGATAATTTGTCTTTTCTTGTTGTTTCTTTATTCATTCTGGATACAAATCCCCTATCAAATATATGGTTTTCCAATATTTATGATAAAGAGATCCATGATTCAAGACGGGGAAGTAGACATGCATGTTAATGTACTTAACAACAGAGTTTCAAAATATATTCCGCAAAAATGGACAGAACATATATGTGGTGCAAGACCCAAATGTAAGACCCAAAAAACTATTCATCTGTGCCGTCACGATATTTTCATAAAATAAAGACATGCATGGCTTAACAGCAAGTTCCCATTTGTATAAGTCTCCTAGTATAGGGGACCAGGCAGAGTTCCTGCTTACCTCTGAATAGTGGATTTCAGTTCCCTGTCAGCCAATGGAATTATTCAAACAGGTCAATCACATCCTCTAGTGGAAACAAGGGGTCATCTCACCTTGATACTACAAAGCCTGGCTCCCACAGCCCCTGCCTGTTCACTCCATTCCCAAGTGTAAACCCTATGTGGCAAGCAGGTCCTCCTTCCACAGGCTGTGAGTATATGTGACTAATGAAGTGCTGTAGATCACATCTGTCCAGTGTCAGGTGGCATGTGTTTGGCCATCTGCTTAACCCTAAGGTGAAATCCATCCTGAACCAATGGGAAGAATCTGAAGTAATTAAAACAATTGGCATAATGAACAGGATGGCCCATCCATAACCTATACCTGCTCAGCTTTAATTAACAGTACTTTGCTAACTAACTTGTTCTGTGATATAGTGAAGCCTTTAGAGACAGAACTTCCAATTACTTGTTGGTTTATGCTTTTGTCTGTGCAGTTTGTACCTTTTTTGAGTTTTTCCATCAATGCCCACCCTAAAACATTCTTCTCCCTAAGACCAGAATTGCTATTATTTGACTATACCCCAACATAGCCTAATGTCAGACTGAGCACATGTTTGGCAAGTCAGAAAAGCAGTGACAACACAGTGCCTTCACTAACCTGTGCTTGAGTTCCACTAAACAGGGGACAGGCTGGAGCTCTTTGCTCACTGCATTTGTCCTGGTGACGATCATTGGCGGTTTGGGGCAGCCTTATCAATTGGCATTACAAACAGAATGGGATGGCAGATAGGCAGATAGGTGGGGCTAGGACCAGTAATGGACCTTTGTGAGGCTTGTGGGAATGAAGATGACCACCACTCCAGAGAGAATTAAGCGTGGCACTTAATTGCCTAATGTGAGTCATTGATGTTCAGGCAAGGGTAGTGGTTTTGCTCGTGTTCTGTGCTTCTGCTTCTTTTGCTGTTGCCCTGTGTTGTTCCCTGACCTCCCAGGGTAATGAGGTGCCCGACCATGGCAGCCTGTGGCCCAGACACTGATGAGAAAAGGGGAAGGAGAATGCACAACCCCTAGCCAGTGTGTCTAGGCTTTGCTTAGTGCTGCTGCTTACCAGCTGACCAAAGGAATAATCTTGCAATCACAAGCTTGATGGCTGTCACCCCCAGCAAGATAAAATGAAATTATGACTGTGAAGCTCTCACCTGAGAAGATTGACTGGCACTCCCTGGAGAAGGAGGGAGGCACTCATGAGAGCGACTATTGGGCTCCTGGGTTTTTCCCTGTCACCACCCACAATGCACTTTGCACCCTGAATCATCAGACAGAAATAGAAACTAAAAGTCATGATTTATGTGATTAGAAATTCAAAATACTCTGAAGGAATGTGTACAGAGGAAAAGAGGGGAAGAAAAGGAAGCCTGCACTGCAGAAAAGGTAAGGCCATAGCAGAGGATGGTTACAGCACATCCATACCTGGTTTATGAGCCCAGCACTCTAACTGTGCCACTCTGCTGTCTTTATCTCTTTTGAACAAACATCCTGATTCTCCGGGTGGTAGGGAAAACACCCCAGACACCACTGAGGCACAATAAGAGTTAATTTTAGTTTGACTTAAGCTCGAGGTCCTTCATCCCTATAAAACAACCATTGCCATCGGGAAAGTCTCTAACCACAATGATACTAATTTGAGGCTCTCTGGAGGAATAAGTTTGTAAGTATGAGTAGAGTAGAGAGGAGCCCCGCACCCCACACACACTCATGTATATACAGTGACAAACATGGAAAACAAAAAGAGAAAGGAAGGAATGAAAGACGAGGGGAAAGGAGGAAGAAACCAAGATAAAAAAAAAAAAAGAGAGAAAACAAAAAAAACTAGAAAAAAGTAGGTGCACACATTGACCCAATTGGAAATCCAAACTTTACTAAAATAATTTATACAACAAAAATATAAAGGGGAGTTGATCAGCTTTTGCACCTCTACAACATAGGTTCAAAATTAAATTTACCATCTACTAAAATGCACTAATTGCATTTTGCACAAACCTTCACAGCTTTAATTAATACTGGGATTCGAATTTTAGTTATAATTGGAGATTTCACTAACATTAAACATGGCACTCCTATAATTTTAAGAAAAAAAAAAGATGAATGTAAAATAGAGAATAAATAGGTATACCACGACGTCCTAACTGCAAATTCTCCTCTGATCCCTCCTCCCGAAGATAAGGTCCACAGCCAAGACACCCTTCTTTTCAGGGGAACTAGGCACAGCTCCTGTTTATGCTGGGTTCTCTCTGTCTTTCTCTCTCAGAGACTGCACATAAATTATGCATACAATTCCATGACTTGGACATAGGCACGCACCTGTGAAACTGTCACCAAAATTAAGGAAATAGACATACACCTCACCTCCAAATGTCTCTTTTTGCCTTTTTTTTAAAAACAAGAACTCTTCACATGAAATATGCTCTCTTAATAAATTAAGTGTGTAATAAAGTATTGTTAAACATAGGCACAATGTTGTAAACAGATCTCTAGAATTTACTCATCTAGCATAACAGAAACTTTTATTCATTGACTGACTCCCCATTTCCTCCTCCCCACTGTCCTTGGCATTCACCATTTGATGCTTCTGAGTTTGACTATTCTAGATACGTTGTATAAATGGAATCGTGTTGTCATGTGTCTGTCTTATTTCACTTAGCATAATGTTCTCTAGCTTCATCCATGCTGTCACTAACGACAGAATTTGCTTCTCTTTTAAGGCTAAATAATATCTTATTGTATGAATTCATCTCTGACTGGTAGGTTTTAGTTCCTGCTACCCACTCAATTCAAACAAATTAATCATATCTTCTACTGGGGAGGAGAGGTCACCTGGTTGTCGTGATTCTATAGAGCCTACAGTTGTTCATATTCTTCTGTAGAGTCAGTAAAATTCTAAAAAAAATTTCCCACAGGATTTTGTGGACAAATTAATAAATCATTAAAATTATATGGAAAGACAAAGGATCTCTAATGGATGAAATGATTTTTAAAATGAAAACTGAGTTGGAGAATTCTTGCTGCCATATTTTCAGATTTATCATGAAACAATAGTACTTAACATCAGGTGGTCTTTGAAAAGGATATATGTATATGTAAAGAGAGATGCATGGAACAGAGGAGTGAGTCCAGAAATACGTTCACAAGAATATATGCTCAATTGATTTTTATCATTATATATTACATATTCATATATGTATATATATATAGAGAGAGAGAGAGAGAAAGGGAGAGAGAATAATTTGTACTTTATCAAAATAAATAAACTTTTGTTCTGTAAAAATCACTGCTAAGATATTGAAAACTCAATGTAAACAATTAGAGAAAAATTTTCAAATCATATGCCTGATAAAGGACTTGTGTGCAGAATATGCAAACAGTTCCCAAACACTCCTAAGAAAGTAATGAAAAATTGGGCAGAAGATTTAAACACACCTCACCAAAGAAGACATTAAATTGGTAACAAGAATATAAAAATGCTCAATCTCTTAGTCACTTGATAAATTAAAACCACATGTATATAACATATTTGTAATCACCCCAAACTGGAAACAAACCAAATAGTTTTTAACTGATGAAGCATTAAATTAACTGTGGTACACCTGTAAAATGGAGTACTGTTCATAATAAGAACAAAGCACTAACACATGCAACAAATGGATAAATCTATGTAAAAGAAGTCAGACTCAAATGCTACATGCTGTTTGATTCCATTTGTATGATGTTCTTGCAGTAGCAATACTGTTGGAACATGGAACACATGTATGGATGCCAGGGACCATGAGCTGGAGAGACAGTTTTGAAGGAGAGGGGCTAATTTTTAGAATATAAACAAACTGTTCCATATCTTGATTGTGGTAGTGGATATGCAACTGTACACATTTCTCAGCACCCACGGAACTATACACAGAAAGCGTGAAAGATTTTGTGTGTAAATTCTATGTTAATATAAAATACATATAAGAAAACCCAGCCTTATTAATGATTCATACTAAGAAAACAAAATGTCATGTAGTTAAGCTACCTAGCCCTGCAAGCCATGGAAGGTGGCTCTTGGGAGTACTGCAGATACTTTTTTTTTTTTTTGGCCATCGTGCTGTGACAGACATTGCTTTGTAATTACTGACTGTATATTCACTCTTAACTTTTATGTTGTGTGAAATATTTGACCTTAAATGTTTATAAAAGTAAATCAAACCTGGAAACAACTGCAATCCTAAGTCTTACACTATGAAATTACATCCCAAACTTAGTACAATATAGACTAAATTAAGGGAAGAGTTCAAGAGAAACATATTTCTCTACACTTTGCGAACCCTGTGGAATTCTGTAAAAATCGCAGCAACTGATATATGGGCTCATTACCTCTTTCCTGAAATGACAAAATCAAGGGATGTGGAAGTATTTCTGATTTCAAAGGACTCCACAAAATCACAGGGGGTGGAGGTTAATGAAAAAACATACCATGAGTATAAGAAATTGAATTTATTGCATGGATGTGGGTTGAAAGTAAAGAGGGCTTCTCGGGGACATTAGCATGTGTGGTTATTAAGGGAGTGACCACGTATTGCCAAAGTTTTGTCAGGAAAGCAAAATCTACTTCTATGATCTCCTGTGACATTGTCTTACTCTACCATGATTCTTAGGTCCCTCAGCCTGCTGCTGAAGAAAGTCTCTAAGTGTCCCAAAGAAGGTTGAAAAGAGAATGAATACTAGAAAATCCAGCTCTACCTCTCTTTCATCTGTCTTCTCATATTCTAGCGGAGTCTGAATGGGATATGTACATGTGTTTCTGTGGTTTTTGTGAAGTAGTAGTTGGAGAGGAGCATTCTACTATTGTCATCTTTCTTATCAAGGCACATTCTTTACTCTCCAAATCATCTCTCCATCCTAGGGTTTAAGATTTGCCACATAAAAGTCAAGAATATTCTGAACACTTTGGATTTATCTTTCCATCATGTCCACTTGCTCAGGCTTTATACTAAGTACATAATGAAAAAAAGAAAAAGGGAAAATATAGAATGAAGGAAATATGTATTAAAATCTCAAAATATTAAACACTTATGATTAATAATAAGTTTAAAGGCCTACCAACAACCCTAAAAATAAATGTGAAGTGCATAGATTAGGAAAACTCTAGTATATAAATTTCAGTGTGAGTAAGTATAAAATGTGCTTGTCCTTAGATAGGAAGACATTAAACAAATGTCAACTCTCCTAAATTAATGTATACATTTTGTGTTTTGAGGAATGAGATGAGAACTTGACCAAATTTTATTATAGTCATAGGAAATATTAAACAACCAAGAGAAATGTAAAAAGAAAAAAAAAATAAATGAGGAACTCACTATCCTTTTGAGTATTTTAAAATCTCTATGATCATTGTTAAAAGCAGTAGTAATAGATCTAAAACATATGGGAATTTAATACCTGACCAAAGTGACATGTTAACTAATTGGAGAGCATAAACTGACTTGTTAACCTTCTCAGAAAACTGCATTAAGATTTCAGGAAAAATGATGTTAGATTTATAATTTTTTTCTTATGCAAAGCAGGACAGGATCAAACATTTAATGTGAAAAATTGTAACCATAAATATACCAGAGAGAAACAGAATGTTTTAAAAAAAGAGATAAGAAGATTGTTTGTAAGTCAAAAATGAAGCCCAGGAGTCATGCAATTGAATTATATTTTATTCTGGATGTATACAATTTAGAAATATTTACACAGTAAAAAATATTATAAACAGCAAAACAAGGGTTGTAAAGAACAAACAAAATAAGAAACAAATGGTTGCCAACTGTATTAGTTTATTGTCACACTGCTGTAATGAACTACTTGAGACTGGGTAATTTATAAAGAAAAGAAGTTTAATTGACTCACTATTCTGCATGGCTGTGAAAGCCTCAACAAACTTGCCATTGTGGTCAAAGGTGAAGGGGAAGCAAGGCATGCCTTATATGGTGGCAGGAGAGAAAAAGAGCAAATGGGAAGTGCCACACTTTTAAAACATCAGTTGTCCTGAGAACTCAGTCACTATCACCAGAATAGCATGGGGGAAACCACTCCCATGTTGCAATTACCTCCCACCAGGTTCCTCCCTTGACACATGGGGATTGCAATTCAAGATGATTTCGGTAGGAACACAGAGCCATGCCTTATCATTCCATCCCTTGCCCCTTCCAAAACTCATGTCCTTCTCACATTGCAAAATACAATTATTCCTTCTCAACAGTCCCCCAAAGTCTTAACTCATTCCAGCATTAACACAAAAGTCCAAGTGAAATTCCCTTCTGAGACAAGGGAAGTCCCTTCTGCTTATCATATTGTAAAATCAAATGCAACTTAGTTACTTTTGATTGCATGTATGTGGGTTGAAAGTAAAGAGGGCTTCTAGGGGACATTAGTGTTCAGGGGGTACAGGCATTGGGTAAATTCTCCCATTCCAAATGGGAGAAATTGGCCCAAACCAATGGGAAATAGCCCCATTGCAAGTCTAAATCCCAACAGAGCAGTCATTGAATCTTAAAGCTCCAAAATAATCTCCTTTGACTCCATGTCTCACATCCAGGTCATGCTGAATACAAGGGTTGGACTTCACCCATGTGGCTCTGCAGGGTACATCCTCCACAACTTCTTTCATGGGCTGGAGTTGAGTTTCCATGGCTTTCTTTCTTTTTTCTTTTCTTTTTTGTTTTTCTTTGACAGAATCTTACTCTGTGGCCCACACAGAAGTGCAAGCGATTCTCCTGCTCAGCATCCCAAGTAGCTGGCATTACAGGTGCTCACCACCAGGCCTGGCTAATTTTTTTTTTGTATTTTTAGTAGAGACGGGGTTTTGCCATGTTGAACAGGCTGGTCTCAAACTCTGGACCTCAGATGATTCATCCATCTTGGCCTCCCAAAGTGCTGGGATTATAGGCACAAACCACCATGCCTGGCCATTTCTGTAGCTTATACAGGTGCATGGTGCAAGTTGTCACTGGATCTACCATTCTGGGGTCTGGAGGATGGTGGCCCTCATCTTACTGCTCCACTAGTTAGTGACCCAGTGGTGACTCTGTGTGAGGGCTTCAACCCTTTATTTTCCCCTCTGCATTGCCCTAGTAGAGCTTCTCCATGAGGGCTTCTCTCCTGCAGCAGACTTCTGCCTGGACACCCAGGCATTTCCATACATTCTCTGAAACCTAGGTGAGGTCTTCCAAAGTTCAACTCATATCTTCTCTGCATCCACATGTCCAACACCCCATGGAAGTTGCCAAGGTTTGGAGCTTACATCCTCTGAAGCAATGGCTTGAGCTGTACCTTTGCCCATTTTAGTCACGGCTGGAGCTGGAGAGTCTGGGAAACAAGGTGCCATGTCCTGAGGCTGCACAGAGCAGTGAGGCCCTGGACCCAGCCCACAAAATCATTTGTCCCTTTTAGGCCTCAGGGTCAGTGATGGGAAGGGGTGCCATGAAGATCTGTGAAATGTCCTGGAGATATTTTCCCCTTTGTCTTGGCTATTGACATTTAGATTCTCTTTAGTTATGTAAATTTCTACAGCTAATGGCTATTCATTCTCCCCAGAAAATGGGTTTTTGTTTTCTACTGTAAGGTCAGGCTACAAATTTTCCAAACTTTTATGTTCTGCTTGCCTTTTAAGCATAGGTTCAAATTTCAGATCATCTTTTTCTGAAAGGATATGACTGTACACTTTCAGAAAAAGCCAGGTCACCTCTTGAATGCTTTGCTGCTTAGAAATTCCTTCTGCAAGATACCCTAAATCATCTCTCAAGCTTAAAGTTCCACAGATGTCTAGGGCAGGGGGGAAATGCCGCCAGTCTCTTTGGTAAAGCATAGCAAGAGTGACCTCTGCTCCATTTCCCAATAAGTTTCTCATCTCCATCTGAGACCACCTCAGCTAGGACTTCATTGTCTACACCACTATCAGCATTTTGATCAAACAATTCAACAGGTCTCTAGGAAGTTCCAAACTTTCCCTCACCTTCTTGTCCTCTTCTTAGCCCTCCAAACTGCTCCAACCTCTGCCCATTACCCAGTTTCAAAGCCACTTCCACATTTTATGGTTATGCTTATAGCAGCATCTTACTCCTAGGTGCCAATTTTCTGTTTTGGTCTGCTTTTACACTGCTATAAAGAACTACCTCAGATGCATAATTTATAAAGAAAACAGGTTTAATTGACTCACAGTTTCTCATGGCAGGGGATGCCTCAGGCCCCCTGATCCATTATCTCCCGCCAAGTCTCTCCCAAGACACACGTGAAGGATTACAATTCAAGACAAAATTAGGGCGGGGACACAGATCCAAACCATATCAACAACTATCAACTTCCCAAACTTAATTTATAAAATATGGAATAAATAAACACAAGTATTTACAAATTAGGCTGGGGATTTGGTTGTGTTTAATACGGCTTTTTTGTTTTCTTGAAGTATTTAACAGCAATCAACATTTATTGATGTAAATATTACTTTTTGTTATCATATCTCACAGCATATGGAAAAGATCTTTAATGTTTCCATTGTTTCCTGATTGGGTTCAACTTCAGTTATCATTTAAGTAAATTAAAGCACAATACTTATATGATCTAATTCTAGAAAGTATGATAAAATGAAATAATATGCTCTTAAGAACTATATTGAAACCATCTATATTCTGAAAACAATATCTTATTTTATCATTATTAATATATAAAAGTTGAATAGAGAAAATGCAGCATCAGTTAAGTAATAAGTTAAATCAAAAGGTGTCACTCAATCAGAATTAATTAAACGGATAAAAGACATCAGATATCTGGCTAAGTATGTGGATGTTCAGGATTTAGCTATTGGAAACCTCAGTCATACCTGCACATCACTCTGCATCCTTGAGCTATCACATCTCACCCCTCCTACTCCTCAGGGAACCTGAGGATTCAGGAGCCGATCTGATACTCTCACTGGCTACCACACTGGGCTACACGTAGAACAGTAGGTGCAAAGGGGCCACTTGGGAAAAGTTGGATTGCAAACTCTAATTCAGACAATTTTTGCGTGTTGTGACCATCCTGTTATCTTAGATCATTGCACTCTTTTGATCATAACAACAGCTGACAAGCTTTGTTGAGCTATTTTCTCATGAGAGATGATCCACCTTTGATTAAGTGAAACAAACTGTTCAGTTGTTTCTCCAAGCCTTCAGACATCTTTCCATAGGAGTCAGGGTGTTGATGTAAAAGGATGATGCTTTCATATAATTTGGGAAGTTTCTCCTCTATTTCTATGTGATGCATGTCCTTCTCCATTGATTTTCTGCAAAGTTTCATTTCACATTCTTGATTTAGTTCAGGCAGTGTCTGGAGTTTCAAAGGAAGCTTTTGAATCTCAATTTTAAATTGTGCATTTCTCACTGCACTGCTCTAATTGGGAACTCTTAAAATACTGCTTGTTTTTCTCTTTAACTTTTTTTAAAGAAAATATTTAAATTAACAGCATTAATGAGTTTCTTCAAATTGATATTTGAAGAAAATTGATCATCTTGGTTTCCATTTTCTAAAACTCTTTTTGTCTAATGTCAATTTGTCAACATCTGTGTAATCTTGTCTAAAAGGAGTTGTCAATTTGTCGTCATCTGTGTAATCTTCTCTAAAAGGAGAAGATAAGTTTATCATCTTCAGAATAGAGTCCATTAGAAATTTTTACTGGTTCTCTTTACAATTGACCTCTTTTTCCCTTTGTGTTTTGATGTTTTCTAATATATTTTTCTGTTTCTTTAGGTCCCACACTCTTTTCTTCCAGCAGCTTCTTGGACAAAGAGCTTCTTCAAGCTGAACATTTTTATCAAAACCATTAACAACTTCTCTCTGATATTGTCCTATAGTCTTCTGAAATGACATTAACATATTTTGGCCTCAGTTACTTGGCACTGTTGGCACTGTTGGGATTGTGATGCTTCTTTTGAATGACTGTGTCTATCTTTTAAGATGAGCCATTATCATTCAGGAAATAACATTTTGTGGAATTGGCTCTTTTGCTCTTAGTCATGAGGCTCTTCTGTATCCCACAGTGAAATCATGGACCTATTTGAATCTTTATTAGGTATTGCCAAACACAGAGTTTTTAACATCAGAGGACTGACCACCAATGCAAGTGACTAGATAACTCATAGGCTTTAATAATGAGTCTGATATTCCCACTGTCTTTACATTTCTCTCTTCAACTCAGTCAGCAAGTGTCTGTGCTAGCTCCTTTCCCTTCATAGTCATGTTGGCTATGCACAATAAGAACAATTAAAACAGCACATACCAAAATTTTCAAGGGAATCCCAAACAGACTTAGCCTTGTGTCCATAATTCAAATGACACCTTCAGTGCACCATGCAGTGGCCATAGGAGTAGTTGCAAAGAGCTTTTGTGGCCATCTGTAGACCTTCCATAGATCTGCTGGCCACTGCAGCTCTTCCTCTGGTTGAAACCTGTGGACTACAACTTCCTGCCCAGACTCTAGGAGCATCCTACCTTGAAACAAAACAAGTCTCTGGCAACCAGAACACACCATCGGTAGAGCTGTGTGGGGAGAAGTGCTGGCAAATTTATAAACTTTACTCTGATCACCATATAAGCAGAATGTACTACTTGCTCAAAACATTGAATCACTGATTAACAGCCTTTTAAAACAGAGATCACCAGGCCCAGATGGGGTTTCTGGTGAATTCTAGCAAGCATTTAAAGAATAAACGGTATAAATTTTCCACAATTTTTCCAGAAAATAGAAGCAGAGGAAACACTTTGTAACCCCACATTCTATGAGGTAAGTATTTCTCTAATACTCAAACTAGGCGAAGAACAAAAAACTACATAGCAATGTCTGTCTTAACATGGACATGAAAATTCTCAACAAAATATTAACAAATCACATCCAACAATACATAAGAATAATTATATAGCATGGTTAAGTGGGATTTATTCCAGGTGTTCAAGTTTGTTTCAACATTTGAAAATATTTATATATTTTGAGACTATTTTGCTCCAGACATGCATATCTAAAATGGCTACAAATTCTATTTTATTATTATGTAGTATTCCTTTTACGATCCACAAATGCCATGAGGGGAAAATATGGTGTAGCTTAAAATAATGAGAATATGATTTTTTCCCCTGTGTTCGTTAGAAATGCATCTGATTCATGTTAAATGAATTTCTTAATTTCATTCTTTATTACACTAGAAATTTTTACTGTGCATGTTTATTTATATATTTGAAATTTTCAAGTCATCTTATAATTAGTATTTTATCTTTACATTTCAAAAAACCCCATATGCTTTCCACTGTGATGGATTAGCTAATATATGGGACCAATTTTCTTGTCAAGAACAAGTAGCAAAACTGAATAGAGAAATAAAACCATATGTTTGAAGGCATAAGAGAGCAACCAAGACTAGCGCACTACAGAAGCCAACATTCTAGCAGATGAGAGTCAACTGATGTAAAGGACCCTCTCCTTTTCTCTCTTACGTATTAATTTTTGAATTTTTAAAAGCATTAACAAAATTACTTATTAGTGTTTTCTATCATATATATTTAATAATTCAAAACTATTTCAATATTATTTACTTCATATTTCTAGAAACAGTTCTCAATAGTTTTTTTTGTTTTGTTTTGTTTTGTTTTTTTGAGATGGTGTATCACTCTGGCACCCAGGCTGGAGTCCAGTGGCGCGATCTCGGCTCACTGCAAGCTCCAACTCCCGGGTTCACGCCATCCTCCTGCCTCGGCCTCCCGAGTAGTTGGGACTACAGGCGCCCGCCACCACGCCCGGCTAATTTTTTTTATATTTAGTAGAGACGGAGTTTCACCGTATTAACCAGAATGGTCTCGATCTCCTGACCTCATGATCCACTATCCTCGGCCTCCCAAAGTGCTGGGATTACAGGCATGAGCCACCATGCCCAGTCAATAGTTCTCAAAATTTTTGTACTTGTGTCCTTAAACGTAAGCGTTGACAGAATTCTTTACAAAGCTAAAATCTGACGTGGCAATTGCATTGCAAATATAACTCCAAGTAATAGAAATTTAAATTTGACTGAGTGAGTGTATAATCTTCTCTACATACTGGCCTCAGGTGAAAAAAATCTGATCAGAGATAAAGTTTTTTAGTAACATAAATTAGAAATTGGGGCCAAGAAATCATGTCTAAATCCTCACTGAATACAAGCTTGTACCTTTCCTCATTGGCTTCATGGACAACTGTTCTACTGTGTAGAGAAGATAGGACTAACCTGCTGTCAAAGAAGGATGAAAACTCATCCTTGTTGATACCAAGTATCCGTTGTGAATAAAGCTGATGACACTTTTTTTATGCAACCAATTTTCCAAATTTTCCTTACCAAAATCATGTATGTTCCAAGATAGATATTTATGCAGACAACTTCACAGTAATGTTTTCAAAAGTCTGGTAAAGATATACTAACATGATGCTTCAATTGGTATATGATTTGCTTTTATAATTATGGCATTTTGATTTTTCTATTTGATGAAAAAACGCATGTAGGAAAAATGTATACAAGATGTTTTGTTCCGAGCCTTGGAAAAGTTCTGTAAAATTGTACACCTTTCTGAGTAAGTTTTATTACATGATGTAACTCAATTTGACATGTAACAGTAACAGAATGTCAGGCTGAGAGTATTTGGAAAAGAACCACTCTTGTTTGAAGGCCAACAATTCAAGAAGTTGAAAATACAAGATTTGTATTCTCAAATTTGTAACAAAATAATACAACTCAACATTTGTGGTGTATTAGGCATCAGTAATAAATCATTGCCTCTTTATTGTGTGAGAAAGAGTATCCTTAGAGAAGGCTAACATTGCTTTTTAACTAATTACACATGTATTTTGAGATGATATCCGGTATATTTAAATTTGTGATTATAGTGATTTTTTTTATCCTAATAAGATCTTCCATCCAAACTGAAGGTTTGTCATTTTATTAAGTACACACAAGACATGTGTCTGTATAGTGAAACATATAGAAGTAAAGAGTTACCTGTAATGGGCCGTAATTAGAAACTCCTTCTTGACAAACATTTTTTTGCTTCCAAGTTCTGTCTTATAGTAGAGTAATAACCCACTTACAGAACAGAATAATTGGGCTGGAATGGACTTGAGCAAATATTTAACTTAATGATTCTTCATTTCACAGAATACTATAACCAGAGAAATTGACACTCATCCAAATTTTTAATATTAGTGTGTGAGAAAAAACGAAGTTTGTATTTTGGACACCTGCAAATCTATGTGATGTACACCACACATATTCAAGCAGGTCAGTGATATTTCTACTGAAGCAAAAAGATGCCAGTGAGAGTGAGAAAGCAAATTAGAATTAGTCCCAGGCATCAAGGAAACAGTTTCATTTTTAGGATAAATAATATATTCCTGAAAAATGAGCTAAAGTTATAATGAGAAAAGACCTGTGCTTACAATCAAAAGTCTAAAAGGCATATTCATATGCAGCTGTTACTCCATTTTTTACTTCAAACAAGTCGCTTTATGAACCTGAATCTGTTTCTTTTTCTGCCTACCTTCCTTTATAAAGTTACAGTAATTAAATAAGATCATGTTTTTTGAAGCTCCTTGAAATCTGCTGAGTGCTGAAAAATGTAAGACATTGTAAATGGTATTCAGCATTCCTAAAGCTATATATATCTGATTTGGCAAACGTGAACTCAAAATATTTATATATTAAAATTATATTGATGAAATTGCATTTAATATATTTTATGTGTTTTAAAGTTTTATTTTCTTTTCAATCCCATTAAAACTCTAACACTGACTGCACATAGCAGGCTTACAAAATATTTTCTTAAATTGGATAACATATTAATAGTATATTCATATATTTAAATAAAATTGAACCCTTTTATATTTATAGTATAAATTGGGCAGAAAAATAAAGTCTATAGCATGAAGAAAGAAGTAAAATAATCTAGAAAGCTCATTTCAGACTCCCAAAGGGATTAACAGCAGGTACTAGATAGATGTGAAAAATTGTGTATTGGTATTTATCTATCTGTATACAACGTATACCATCTAAAACCCAATGTGCCTATATTCTAATAGTTATACTTTTTGTCTTTGGAAAACTACTTATCATTGAAACTTAAACATATACAAGTACAATAATAATAATAAAACAATGAAATTGCAAAAGTACTTGGAAAGTAGTATTATCAAAGTTTAGAAAAATAATATGAAACTTCATTTAAAATATACTGCTCAAATAAAAAATAATTTTATTTAATGTATTTTTCTGTGGAAAATTGTTTAGTTAATTTTCTTCTTGAGTCAATAAAACTATTGATATTTATCAAATATTTAGTAATCAGCTCTAGGTTCTCTGACATCCATGATTTCGGTCAATTTTTGTGAAATGTGTCAAGCTATAAATTTACAATACATTGTGTGGCAGTTGAATTTTTCCCAAGAAATAATATGAAAACTTTTATGCACTTCTATTTTTATTTATAAAATATTAAACAGTAATATCTCAGAATATGTCATGTAAAGTTAATAATATTAAAATTCGCAAGAACTTGAATTATATTGTGTTATATGTATAAGTAGCAAAGTGCCCACTCTAGGTGAGGGTTAAAAGAGAATAAACCTGACAGATGAACTTAAAAGTATTGAATAGTAGTATGCGCTCATTTACATGGCAACCTCTGGGGAACTCCTTGGGGAAAATTATTTTTAACGAAATCTGTAATTGACATTAGGACATATATATATATATTTTTGACAGATTTGGAGGTCCAAATGGAAATCAAGTTGTAGGAAACTAATTAGGTGTTTGATAGAATTCATCATAAAGAAAAATGTCTGGCACAAAAGTCCAACTTGGCATTAGAACACACATTTTAGATGGGATTGGTGGTTTTGAGAACTAGAATCAGCTGAACCCAGTAACTCAGTGGGTATAAAGATGTCTGGAGAAAAGAGTATGATGCATTTGAATGGAAAAGACTGTTTCGGTAAGCTCTGCAACATGAAAAAAAAATGTGCATAATTCAGGGGAGGAGACTACAAAAATTCAGTGATTTAGTAGTCTTCAAATATGGGGAATATTGAGAAATAAACATTTATAAATATACATTTTGAATAATTGTGTTAATTAAAAATTTGGAGAATATTTGAAAATATAAATATGGTTTTATTTGTAAAAAATTTTTGCATTTGTAAATTAAAGGGGCACAAGAAAGGATAATTATTTTCAATATGGAAATTACTTACAGAAATCGAAAAGCAAGATAACTCTACAATGTACCTATAATATATTTATGAAATATTTATGATGTTATATATGGGGTTTTACTTCTTCATGAGGTGTTACATTTTGAAGTATCTTTTTTATTTATTTTCTTCCTTTTCTCTTTCATTCTTCTTCCACTCCTGTATCCCATATCTTTTTCTGACATTCAAAACATCCTCATTCATCTCAAGAAATGTAAGTTATCAAAACATTACTAGTAACCTTCGGGGTTTACCTGAGGAAAACCAGATAGAATATACAGAGTCTTTGTAGAGAATAATATGCTATCACTAGACATGACCTCTCTTGTTCGGTAGAGGAAGCAATCTAAAGACAAAGTAAGTGGATAAACATTACTGAGAAACCAGTGGGACACAAATATTCATTAATTTTATATAAAATATAAATAAAATGAACTTGGTTCAAAGCTAATATATTAAGAAATTATTTCCTCATTGACCACTGTGAACTAAAAATAGCACAAAATCTCCCAAATACTTTACTACTAATAAATTTAGAAATGTGTTCTAAAGATTTTTTTCTTTAATGTAAGATTAAAATTCCAAGAGTTTAAAATTAACCAAGTAATTTGATATAATCATTTAATACAATCAATGAAGGCATGTATTAGGATAAAAGGAGAAGAATATATCATTGGGCCATTTTAATTACTTAGGATATCTAAAATGAATTATTCAGCTTATACTCCACCGTGAAAAAACGTTAAGCTAGTAAATTTCATACTGTAAGGGCCCATATTAAGTTCCCAAATATAAGTGTATATATATATATAGAAAATCTGTGCCAGAAAAAAGTTATCTCTGAACACTGAAATTACAGAGTATTAGGAAATAGAATACAAACTTGCAAGTAGAAAAGAATTCCAACAGATAAAAAGCCTGCCCTTTTAAGAATATTATTAAACGATCCTTTTTTAAAAGGATCCTTTTTTGAAAGGATCGTTTAATTATCTCTACATCCTAGGGGAGTGTGTCTGTTTTTGACTTTCCTACTTGTTATGTAATTTTAGCCCACTGTAATATTATATATTAATCTGTAGATTTCTATCTGATAGATAAGACTAGCCCCAAAGATTATGGTTTTATTGCCATGTAGGACATTAACCAGGATTGTAACTAATTAACAAACTTATCCTTACATCAGTCTTCTATTCTTACTTTTCTTCTTTCTACTTCTCTTTGTATACCCATAAATGTCCAGCTTCTCAAGTGCTATAGGAAATCAGCTTTATCATTTTAGTGATTTCCTCATTAATGGCTTATATATCTTTCTGGAACCCTAGAGTTATTCCCAAGTGATAATAGAAATTGACCCCATCTCTCCGTCTCTCTGCCTCTCTTTCTCTCTCTCTCTCTCAATTCTGTTTTGGTTTTGTTTCAATTTCTTGATCAAGTTTGGTTCTGCTTCTGCTTCGCATGTGTCCAATAAGTTATTCCCCATTTGGAGATAACAGTGAAAAGGGTACTGGTTTTATGATCTGAATATTTGGTGATCTCTATTGAGATGATAAAAATTTTTTTTTTGGCAGTTGAGACATGGAAGAAATCTGGTTATTTGGTTCTTTATTGTATCTGTGTGCTTTTCTATTGTGGAACTTACCTCAATGAAGAAAACATTTCTTGCACACTGGAAAGCAGAGCAGCCCTTTGAGGTCTTCAACAGCAAAGTTTTTCCTCTGTGTTTAACTTGTGACTGAGGTTGTGGAAGTTAAACTGCAAGCTCTTTCTATATCCGTGTGTTTATAACTGGGAAATACCTATACATCTCCTTGTGAGTTTAAAACACTTTTTTCCCTTCAGAGTATATCAATAAGTTGGATTATAAAGTCTCTTAAATTGAAGGAACTTTGTTTAATTAGTTAATAGAGACCAACAAGGGTAACATAAGTCAAATTTTAGGGAAATCAAGAATTCCCAGGGAAACAAAAACGTCTGCAATACCAACATTTTAAATGTACTACTATTTTAATAATTAATAACAACCATACTCTATATGGTTTTAGGTACATGATCTTAAAATCATTTCCTATGTCCTTACTCAAAGACTTCTCTGTTATTTAATCATGGATTAGTAAATAATATATAAACTTCTAGTGAAAAATAAGGTTGGATATTGTAACTTTAATTACCTTTAACTACATATACATGTAATTATATGTATATTCTCTTTAACAATTAGTATGTTACATAATGGCTGTATTTTGGGTCAAGTTAATGAACATATATATTTAGCCACTTTAAGAATGAGTGAAAGGGAGGTGGGTCTCAGTAGGTGATCACTGATGTTCTCATGAGCCTTTGCTGTCTGCCAACATTCTTGCTGTTGATGGTCAGGTATCAATCACTACTTTGCAGTTTTCTCTGTGTAATAGAAGTTACATTCATGAAAAGTTATAACTAACAATGATGTTTGAGATTATACTAGGACTGTTAATGTTGTAGAAAAGCAATTCTTTTCTATAAGAGAAAAGTTCTTCATTTTAAGATAAAAAAGAGGTTTTGTTTTAATGTAAACTTGTCAGGTCATTTCAGAATACACGAAAGTGAAATAAAAGGAAACACTTAAACGTGTGTATCAAGTTTTAGAAAATTTGACAGATGTTAATTTCACTTGCCGTGGAAATAGGTTTCTTGCAAATAATGAGCCTGAAAAGAAGCAACAAAATATATTAAAATTTGGCAAAATTTTATTTTGATGGCTTTATCAATAATGTATTTTTAAATAAATTAGAATTTTTTACTAATGCATATTATATTAATGCATAACTAAATTTTATTATCCATTAAAGTAATAATTGATATATCTAGTCTTTTCCTAACAAGAAGTATTAAAATGGTATGACCAGACAACTGCCTCATCAGACTAACTGAATCATTCTCAGTGCTTTGTTTTGCCTTTATCATGTTCTTGAGATTTAAACAGTGATGAATTATTGCTCATATCTGAAGGAGCTGAGGTTCCTAACTATTGAGTTTCCTTCTCCTATGTTTACTTAAGATATTATACTGTCACATTGAGTGATTGTTTTTAGGCATCAGTAATCCTATTTTAATCAAGTGACCAAATCTCCTCAGCGAATCTTTTACATTTTTTCTTCTATCAAATCAGATCCTAAATTTAGTGAGGAAGAGTGCATGTCTTTTACATTTACAACTAAAGTTTGAGTTTCTCAGAGGGTTTCTGGGGAGTCACAAAGGTCTTTCACCTTACCCCACTAAAAAAGAAAACAAAACATTTATTTGGTATGCTGCACATTTCTCGATTTGCTTCACACTATTAAAAAAAAAAAAAGATGCTGCACAGAAAGAGATTCCAAACCAAATTATGATTTTATAAAAGTGACTTGTGAGTAATATAAATATTTCTGAGATTCTCCAATTTATAAAATGGATTTGAAGGCCCTCAAGAGTTGTCAATTCTCTCTCTGCCCATAATATACTATCAGAGGCAACACTGATACAATTCTTATGGAAGTGCTATTTATTGTACTCTATTAAACAACTTTATTCCTTTCCGAACTGATATCATTCGTTTCTGTAACAAATTAACCACGATTGACTCCCATCTACAGACGTTTGCTGCTGTCATCTTATGCTTGCCTGACGGCTCTGTTGTAAATTATAGAGTAAATTTTTGTCTTCAATAAAGAAAGCTGCACTCACAGACTCATGGAAAGCAATATACTGGGACTTTTACCTGTTGATGCTTCACAACATAGACTCATGGTTATAGGCTTTGGAGCTTAAAGCTGACATCATTCAGACAAGTGTCAGATCATACCAGCAGACTGAGTCAGGAGAGCTAGGTCTTTTTAAAAACTAGAAGCAGAAAATTTCATTAAAAACAGACAGCTGACCTGAATTAATTCCATTGGACTGAATGAATTAATGAGGGAAATTTAATTGTGGTTATTTGTTTACAGTATTGTTGATTTAATTTTACAGTTCTATTTTCAGGCTGGTATATTAAAAAGAAGCTTGTTTCTTTCTTAATTTAAGGCTAACCCTCAATTTGCAAGTCTCATTTACTCCTCATAATTCAGAAGCAAACACCTCTACTAAGTTTCTGTACTTTTTATGTTAATATAGTCGTTTGCATAGGTTAAGTAAAAATCTGTTGGCCTTTTACTAAGATATAATTGGAAATATTAGTCATAAATCCAAGATTATACCTAGAGTGTCATATTGAGAATGCTTCTCGTTTATTCAAGGTATCAAGCTCACACTTAGGGAATAAGTTTGCATAGAGAGCCAATGCTTGGAGGAAATGCTCAGGTAAACTGGACGAGTTACCTGTTACATATTTCTAGCTTCATCAGTACGGAATGCCCTTCCTGACAGACCAAAGATCTTAGCAGATTTTACACATTGCAAACAAAGTAGAATTCCCCAACGTTATGGGAAAAACTTTCTTGGGCTTAGTTTCCTGGTCTTAGTATAAAAAGTTAAATAATATATACTTATAAAAATTCAAACTGAGATTCTTTACAAGAATTTGTAGACAAAGTTAATTTCCTAGTAGATGTTTAGTACTTGCTCAAAACTGTTTGCCTGATAATTTAGTCCCTTTGGGCTAATATAACAAAATATCATAGACTGGGTGGTTTATAAACAACAAAAACTCATTTCTCACAATCTGGAGGCTGGGAAGTCCAAAATTAGGGTGCTGGAAATTTGTTGTCCAGTGAGGACCTGCTTCCTCTTACACAGCTTGCTTCTCACTCTAATCTTACATGGCAGAAAGGGCAAAGGGGCTTTCTTAGGCTTCTTTTATCAGGGCACTTATCCAGTTCTTGAGGGCTCTGCCCTCGTAAACTGATCACCTCCCAAAGGGCCCACTTCCTAATACCATCACTTTAGGAGTGAGGATTTCAACAAGTGAATTTCAAGGGGGATATAAACATTCTGTATTAGTCTGTTTACACACTGCTATAAAGAACTATCTGAGACTAGGTAGTTTATAAAGACAAGAGGTTTAATTGACTCACAGTTCCACATGGCTGGGGATGCCTCAGAAAACTTACAATCATGGCAGAAGGAGAAGGGAAAGCAAATGTCTTACAAGCCATCAGGAGAGGGAGAGAAGGAGGAAGTACCACACTTTTAAACTATCAGATCTCATGAAAACTCACTCACTGTCATGAGAATAGCATGCGAGAATCCACCCCCATGATCCAATCACCTCCCACCAGGTCCCTCTCTTGACATGTGTGTATTGCAATTCCAGATGAGTTTTGGGTGGGGACACAGAGCAAAACCATACCACATTCAGACCACAGCACTCAAAGACACATATCTGGTTAATCAATACCTTTTGCTGAAACAATACAAATAAGCAGCACAAACTTTGTGCTCAAGAATAACCTTTGGAAATTTTATATCAAAATGAGGGAGCTGTTGAGAAAAACTATTCAAAAGTAAGATGAAAGACAAAAGAAAATACATGACGCTCTTTCAATATTATATTGGAGCTGTTTTCACAGGTCCAGTTAAGGGTTATTAAATCCTCTAGGACAATGTACCTGTGTTTGATGTTGTTATTTACTATTTGATTAACGCTCAAAAAACAAAGAAGTGATGTAGTAACTTCTAGATTTCTGTCTGACAGAAAAAATAAACCTGAAGGATTTGATTTTATTGCTCTGTAAGACATTAATGATTTTTTATATCTAAGCTAGAAAACTTATTCCAATATTTCCTTTTAAAAAATACCTTTTAATACTCAGTGTGCTGACAACTGTTTTTAACATCTTCCAAGTACCTTTACTAATGAATTAAATCTTTGATACAGATTCATTCTATACGTGTGTGTGTATATATATATGTATAAGAGTCAAGTTTTATATTTTGAAAATATACTGTAAGAAGGGGAATTTGGTTTTCTCTCTCCTTTTTTTTGAGATGGAGTTTCACTCTTATTGCGCAGGCTGGAGTGCAATGGCACAATGTTGGCTCACCACAACTGGTTCCACCTCCCTGGTTCAAGCTATTCTCCTGCCTCAGCCTCCCAAGTAGCTGGGATTACAGGCATGCACCACCACACTCGGCTAATTTTGTAGTTTTAGTAGAGACGGGGCTTATCCATGTTGGTAAGGCTTGTTTTGAACTCCCAACCTCACCTGCCTTGGCCTTCCAAAGTGCTGGGATTACAGGTGTGAGCCACCGCACCTGGAGAATTTGGCCGTCTAATTTCTATATTGCTTAACATGTTTACATTGATTTTATATTACCTTATCATCAAAAAAAAAAGTATGACAAAGAACTAAAATAGATTGTTTTGTGTCTGATCAAGCAAAGCTCCTTTGTGGGGATATATTAAACTGTCTCATGTAATAATATTTTAAGACAAGTAGATTCTTTTTTTTATTCTTTCATATTCCAAAATATCAATAGCCACAAGGCAGTGAACACAAAGTCCACCTGAAATATCTATGAAATATGTAAGGTACGGAGCTCAGATTCAGCAGTGGCATGCAGTCCTTCTGTTATATGCTCATGGGCACCACTGTTCACTTGCACTGATTAGAAGGAATTTTACCTTTACCCTCCCCAACACTATTGACCATGCCCTTTTACTAAGTTATATGAACTGAGTCTGTCAGATAATGATGCTCTGCAAGCCACTGATGAAAAACTACAGAGAGGCCAATGCTATATGCTAAACTTTCTGAAAATAAAAGCTCTCTACCACTCTCTCACCCTTTTCTAGTCACACACTGAAAATTCCCTTGGACAAAAGAGCTAGATACCCACCCTTATCCTACATAATATCCTATTATACCACAATAAAAGCCAAATTACATAAAAGCAATCACAATTTGCCTAGAAAATAAAGTTGTGTTGATTTTGATGTTATTTTGAGTGAATTATAAAAGAAAGTAAAACTCTAAGAGAAAAAGGATGTATTAGGATTTTACATCAAGTAATGATTCACTAAACGGAAAAAGAAATCTCATCTTTTGCTACATTTCTATTGAATTTGTGAATGGAAGACTGTAGAAAACTTTTAATCTAAATTCCCTGTTTCAATACATTTGTCAGTTAAAATTGGATTAGTTAAAGAAAATTTGGTTTTGAGACTGAGACTTGTCAAATTCAAATAAAACATGTAGCGACGAGTCTCTAAATTTAACTTATTTGGGAGGAAAGAGTTGCAATTCAGGGCATACACACAGACCACACATGTTGGCTGGTCTCCTCTATGTGTGCAGCACAAAGAGGAGATTAGAAGTTTTATAAAAAGGAGACTGAGTATCACTATTTGAGAAAATTCATTGGTAAAGTTCTGAGGTACTGGCAAGTTCTGATTGGTGAGCAACAGTGGCAGGTAAAACTAGTCTTAGAATCGCTGCAGGTTGTTTCATAGACATTAGATAAACTTGTTTTTGGTTACAGCAGGCAGTTACAAGAGCTAGTCTTGCAAAGAGTTATATTCTTGGAGCAATATGTGTGTGCGCCCTAAGTGCTCTTTCCCCTAAACTCTGTTTTGGCTAGGTATAATAAGAATGACCCATTTTGTATAATTAACTTTTACAGAGTGTATCCCAGGTTGCTTTTGGGTTTTGACAATTTTTGCTAGTAATCTTTTTCCTTCCTATTAGTGCAACTTGTGGCAAACATTAGAGAAATGTTAAAAATTTACCCAAGAAGTACTTTTAGGCCCAGTGAACTTCTATGAAATTGTCTTCATATAGCATTTAAAAGTTTGAAGAAAAACACAAGATAATTGTGTATCCTACCTCCAAAGTATTGACTTAGGAAGGGAGAGTGGGCTGCGTTGAACAATGAGATTATAATATGTTGTTAATGCTTTGGAAGTATACATTTGCTATGATATTTCAAGGACACTGATGTCATCTACAAACTTAACCTGTTTCTAAAGGGCTATACATTTCTGAAATACATCTTCATACTTAGGAGTCCTTGTTGGGAACTTTAGAGAAGAAAGCTATTAAACTGTGAGAAGATTAACTTAAATATGATAATCCATTAGGTGTTTGGATAAAAACACCTGTATTCATTCTGACAGACTCATCAGAATGAAATGTTCAAAAATATTTTGTGTGTGAAAATCTAAAGACTGATATGTCATTGGACATTTATACTTTTGCTCCCAGCAGGACACTATCACAGACATTTTTATATAGCCAAGATTAGGAAATCTCCCACCCCTAAGAGCAACAAGCACAAAGAAGCTGATTGGAAGCCCAGTTGTATTCTCATATAAAATAGAGAGACAAGTGCTCTTCCTCAACTCCAAAGGGAGTCCTTCAGCAGAATGCGTTCACTTGTCTTTCATCATATTTCTCTGTTGATTGCAAATGAGCTGTAAATATTTCTGTTTCTTTACTTCCCTGTCTTCCCCTTGATGAGTGCTGGCTTCATTTAGCCATTTGGCTTGAATGAGTTTGACAAAAAATAAGCTATGTATTTTCTGCAATCTACTTATTTCTAGCCAGATTTTTTTAATTTTGTGAAATAAAATTTCAAGTAAAAAATCTGCCTTGTGTGGCTTAACTAATTTATATTCATGAGTATGTGTAGATAATTTTATTTGGAAGTATGCCTTCAATGTAAAGAAGTAGCTCTAGCTTAAATGTAATGCTATTTTAGGGGGGTGGTTCCAAGATGGCCGAATAGCAACAGCTCCAGTCTACATCTCCCAGTGTGAGTGACGCAGAAGATGGGTGATTTATGCATTTCCAACTGAGGTACTGGGTTCATCTCACTGGGGCTTGTTGGACAGTGGAGGCAGGACAGCGGGTGCAGCCCACTGAGTGTGAGCTGAAGCAGGGCGAGGCATTGCCTCACACAGTAAGTGCAAGGGATCAGGGAATTCCCTTTCCTAGCCAAGGGAAGCAGTGACAGAAGGCACCTGGAAAATCGGGTCACTCCCACCCTAATACTGCACTTTTCCAACGGTCTTAGCAAATGGCACACCATTTATATCCCATGCCTGACTCCCACACCCATGGAGCCTTGCTCAAGGCTGGCACAGCAGTTTGAGATCGAACTGCAAGGCAGCAGCGAGACTGGGGGAGGGGCACCCACCATTGCTGAGGTTTGAGTAGGTAAACAAAGTGGCCAGGAAGCTTGAAGTGAGTGGAGCCCACCGCAGCTCAAGGAGGCCTGCCTACCTCTGTAGACTCCACCTCAGGGGGCAGGTCATAGCTGAACAAAAGGCAGCAGAAACTTCTGCAGACTTAAATGTCCCTGTCTGACAGCTTCAAAGAGAGTAGTAGTTCTCCCAGCATGGAGTTTGGGATCTGAGAATGGACAGACTGCTTCCTCAAGTGGGTCCCTGACTCCTGAGTAGCCTAACTGGGAGGCAACCCTCAGTAGGGGCAGACTGACACCACACACAGCCGGGTACCCCATCTGAGACGAAGTTTCCAGAGGAATGATCAGGCAGCAACATTGCTGTTCAGCAATATTCACTGTTCTGCAGCCTCCACTTCTGATACCCAGGCAAACAGAGACTGGAGTGGACCTCTAGCAAACTCCAACAGACCTGCAGCTGAGGGTCCCGATTGTTAGNTGAAGTGAGTGGAGCCCACCGCAGCTCAAGGAGGCCTGCCTACCTCTGTAGACTCCACCTCAGGGGGCAGGGCATAGCTGAACAAAAGGCAGCAGAAACTTCTGCAGACTTAAATGTCCCTGTCTGACAGCTTCAAAGAGAGTAGTAGTTCTCCCAGCATGGAGTTTGGGATCTGAGAATGGACAGACTGCTTCCTCAAGTGGGTCCCTGACTCCTGAGTAGCCTAACTGGGAGGCAACCCTCAGTAGGGGCAGACTGACACCACACACAGCCGGGTACCCCATCTGAGACGAAGTTTCCAGAGGAATGATCAGGCAGCAACATTGCTCTTCAGCAATATTCACTGTTCTGCAGCCTCCACTTCTGATACCCAGGCAAACAGAGACTGGAGTGGACCTCTAGCAAACTCCAACAGACCTGCAGCTGAGGGTCCCGATTGTTAGAAGGAAAACTAACAAACAGAAAGGACATCCACACCAAAACCCCATCTGTATGTCACCATCATCAAAGACCAAAAGTGGATAAAACCACAAAGATGGGAATAAAACAGCAGAAAAGCTGAAAATTCTAAAAATCAGAGTGCCTCTCCCCTACCAAAGGAACGCAGCTCCTCACCAGTGATGGAACAAAGCTGGATGGAGAATGACTTTGACAAGTTGAGAGAAGAAGGCTTCAGGTGATCAAACTTCTCTGAGCTAAAGAAGGAAGTTCGAAACCATCGCAAAGAAGCTGAAAACCTTGAAAAAAGATTAGATGAATGGCCAACTAGAAGAAACAGTGTAAAGAAATCCTTAAATGACCTGAAGGAGCTGAAAACCATGGCATGAGAACTACATGACAAATGCACAAGCTTCAGTAGCCAATTCAATCAATTGGAAGAAAGGGTATCATTGATTGAAGATCAAATGAGTGAAATGAAGCGAGAAGAGAAGTTTAGAGAAAAAAGAGCAAAAGGAAATGAACAAAGCCTCCAAGAAATATGAAACTATGTGAAAAGACCAAATCTACGCCTGACTGGTGTGCCTGAAAGTGACGGGGAGAATTGAACCAAGTTGGAAAACACTCTGCAGGATATTATCCAGGAGAACTTCCTCAACCTAACAAGGCAGGCCAACATTCAAATTCAGGAAATACAGAGAATGCCACAAAGATACTCCTTGAGAAGAGGACCTCCAAGACACATAATTGTCAGATTCACCAAAGTTGAAATGAAAGAAAAAATGTTAAGGACAGCTAAAGTGTAAGGTCAGGTTACCTACAAAGGGAAGCCCATCAGGCTAACAACAGATCTCTTAGCAGAAACTCTACAAGCCAGAAGAGAGTGGGGGTCAATATTCAACATTCTTAAA
>NW_016809297.1:2808090-2957603 GCF_001698545.2 Rhinopithecus bieti | reverse complement strand
CAGCCAACAGACACATGAAAAAATGCTCATCATCACTGGCCATCAGAGAAATGCAAATCAAAACCATGATGAGATACCATCTCACACCAGTTAGAATGGTGATCATTAAAAAGTCAGGAAACAACAGGTGCTGGAGAGGATGTGGAGAAATAGGAACACTTTTACAGGTTGGTGGGACTGTAAACTAGTTCAACCATTGTGGAAGACAGTGTCTAGAACTAGAAATACCATTCGACCCAGCCATCCCTTTACTGGGTATATACACAAAGGATTTTAAATCATGCTGCTATAAAGACACATGCACATGTGTGTTTATTGTGGCACTATTCACAATGGCAAAGACTTGGAACCAACCCAAATGTCCATCAATGATAGACTGCATTAAGAAAAGGTGGCACATATACACCATGGAATACTATGAAGCCATAAAAAAGGATGAGTTCATATCCTTTGTAGGGACATGAATGGAGATGGAAACCATCATTCTCAGCAAACTATCACAAGAACAGAAAACCAAACACTGCATGTTCTTGCTCATAGGTGGGAACTGAACAATGAGAACACTTGGACACAGGAAGGGGAACATGACACACTGGGGCCTGTCATGGGGTGCTTAGAGTGGGGAGGGATAGCATTAGGAGATATACCTAATGTAAATGACGAGTTAATGGGTGCAGCACACCAACATGGCACATATATACATATGTAACGAACCTGCACATTGTGCACATGTACCCTAGAACTTAAAGTATAATAATAAAAAAATGCAGTGCTCTTTTATATTAACAATTAGTGTTATATTAAACAATGCTAAAAAAACTTACATCTCAATTTTCATGAATTCATCTTATCCCTTGAGGCAAATTCAAAACAAAAGGAGAAGTTTCTGATGCATCAGAGAACGTATTTCAACTTACATTAATGTTTTTTCAATTCAAGCAATAGAGAAAGAGAAAAAAAAAAGTCTTCTAAGGAATCAATTGAACCTGAGAATTAATACAAAGAAACATTTCTCTTTTTGTTCTTTAATCACTAGTCATAAAAAACAAGTCAAAGAAGAAGAAAATACACCATGCAAATTACTTCAATGCAATCTGCAGAAAACCTTAGGCTAATTTGAACAATGGTAGGAATTTTAAAATTGCAAAATCATAATTCCATAATAATGGTGTTATTTCTCTGTTATATTGTGTTCTCACTCCTGCTTATGGGCAAATGATTTTGTTTAATAAAGATTGTTTTTAAAGCATACTTTAAAACAAATTAGTGCTTTAAAGTGTTTAATAACAACCCCAGCTGGCCCTTCCAACATTTTCCCGACATATTTTTCTGAGGATAAAATAGTTACATGTATATGCATATAAGAAGTCAAAAGTTTTAATTTTAATGACTGTTCCTAGAAGAAATCTAGCATCCTTCTACTTTAAGTTAATCTTACACACTTGTTACAAATCACAGTAATAAGTGTAGTCAAACTGATATCTGCAACCTAAATATTCTTCGGGCCTAAAACATAATTTGCCTCTTTTCCTTTAGTAAATGACTGTTTTAAATTATATATAAAGTGTTACAATGCATGTGTCTTTACATGATATACACATATCCATGCATGCATTCATACGTAAGAGAATTGCCAGTTTATCTACTGAAAAAAAGGTGACAGGGAACTGTTAAAATATCTCCTGGAAAAAATGAATTTAATATTTAAATAATTTGTTTAAAATGTTGACGTTTAGAAATAAGTTGATACAACTACTGACTACAATATCAACCATATGGTAGTTCATTAAATATGGATGCATCTTAACTTTTTATCTAATTGGTGCAAAACAGTTTAGTATGCCAGCGGCCTTTCTTGTGCAAATCAACCTGATAATTCAGGTAGTGGAAAGTCATTGGTAACAAAAAAAAAAACTTTTAATTTAAAAACTGAGAAAAAAATGTTTATTCTTTAATTCATCAAAGGGTAAATTTTTTAAAGACATGGATAGGGCTGGGTGCAATGACTCATGCCTGTAATCCCAGTACTTTGGGAGGCTGAGGCAGGCGGATCACAAGGTCAGGAGTTCGAGACCAGTCTGACCAACATGGTGAAACCCCCATCTCTACTAAAAATACAAAAATTAGCCAGACATGGTGGTGTGGGCCTATAATCCTAGCTACTCAGGAGGCTAAGGCAGGAGAATCATTTGAACCAGGGAGGCAGAGGTTGAGTGAGCCAAGACTGCGCCACTGCACTCCCACCTGGACAACAGAGTAAGACTCTGTCTCAAAACAAACAAACAAACAAACAAACAAACAAACAAACAAAAAAACAGAAATGGATAGGGTAGGATGGAATACACATAAATACAACTTTTAAGGGATCCTCTTTTGACCAAGCTTTTATTACAATCTTAATATTTGTCAAAAGACACCAATAAAAGAGTGCAAAAGCAGCCCACAGAGTGGAGAAAATATTTGTAGTATATACATCTAACAAAAACTGATTTTTCAAACTAAATTTATTTGAGAAATAAACCCTAAAAAAGAATATACAAAAGATTTGAACAGACACTTCACAGAGGATACTATCTAATAAGCCAATAAATATTTGAAAAAGTACTGACCTTCTTTAATGTTACTTATTAAATCACTAGAATGACTAAAATGTAATATTCTTTCAATAGTATATTACTCAGTAATAAAAATAATCATATGCAACTACATGCAACAGCATAGATGAATTTCCCAAAAAAAAAATGAGAAAAAGAAGGCAAACACAAATGTGTACAAAATGTATAATTCCATTTATATTAGGGACAAAAAAAGGCAGAACTAACCTATGTTTTTGAAGTCACTTAGCATCCTTATGGGGGTACTAAGTGAAATGGGGTACACAGGGTAGTTTTCTGGTGTTCTGATGATGCTCTGCCTCTTGATTGAGTGCCATTCATGTGGTTGTGCCCAATTGTTTGAATAGTTATTGAGTTTGACACTTCAGATAAGTTCTTTGCTGATAAATATTATACTTAACAAAAGGTTGAAAATGAAAGATTATCTTCTGAATGCTTCCATTTGAATTAATAAAGATAATTTGGAAAGAACTGTATCTTTCAAAAATTATTAAAATAATTTATGTATAACTCTTACTGTTTCAAAGTTATCCGTATAATAAACTTTTTGAACCATAGGGTTCTTTCCAAATCATTGCCATTCATAATTAAAGTATCAGAGTTGTACCTATATTTGGTTTTACTTATAAAATATATCAATAGATAATATAGATATAAGCACTACACACACATAAAAAGATTTGAAGGATTCAGAATGCTAGGCTCCATTATTTACCCTTCAATTCACCTGCATGGCCTCTGATAAAACTCATACTGATCATGGTGTATAATGGTGACCTATTGTAAAGTTATTAAAGGAGTAATATCAATTGAAACTGCTGTGTCTGACATGGAATGGGTTGAATCAGATCAACACAGCCTCTGGTATTTAGTATGCAGAAATTCATTTGGAAAATATATCTTCTTGGTACCCAAGATGGGAGATCAAACAGTTTGCCTTTATATGTTAAGACCAGCAGTACAACTTAAACATAGAAATCTGATTAATTCTACTCTTTTCTGTCTATAGAGACTTTGTATCGTAATGCATCCATGTATCTAATGTATTCATAGAGGTTTTGATTTTTCTTGATATGCCACAAAACAACAAACACGAGCCATACATGGCCTATAGACTATCATACATGCTCTACAATCAATAACACTATATTGCTCCCAATAAGCAGAATGTTGCAAGTATCCTAGGTGCTCTAGTAATTCACTTGCGCCAGAGTGTAAAAGACATTTTTGGGAGCTGGTTTATGGTATTTTCTGAGTCTTGGGGGTACATATCTCTTCCCAAGGACACATTCAGGGGTGCCCAATTAACACTTTGAAATCCGACATGGTGGGAATATTTATATTTTAAAAAATAACAAAACTGAAAGTCAGGACCTTTTGTTTTTACCTGGAGAGCTGGCTGTTAAACATTAATTTACCAGAACAGCACTGGACAAATTCTACAAACATGGAGGAGCTTATTGCATTGATTCAACTTAGGGGTAGAACGTGCCAATAGTCTAGAATGTTCTGGGACGTCCCTTCTAAGATGATGAGCAAGTTTTGAACCTTATTCTTTCTCAGAAATAAGCACAACAGTGTCAGGTCTTCTGGGACTTTAAAAAGTAGCATATAGTTCTGCTTCATTTATCACAAGTTGTGAAAGGCTGTTAGTTATAAGTAGGTCCCAGGGGAAGGGAGGGCTCTGAAGCAAGTTCAAACTATGGTTTAAGTTTCCCTGCCAATTCAGCTATATTATCCAAAACTTTTGACAGGGCTGGAGTTTTCCTTGTGAATGGAGATGCTGAATGGGGTCTCTGATAAGACCTAATAGATGAGTTGCAATACAGATCCCTTGGAATCTGGAGCAAAAACATATTTACTATGACAGAGAAAAAATTCTAGTTTGAGAAACATCTCTCCATCTGCTACCAGTCTTTACTAGAGAAAGGTAATGACCATGGGACAATAAGTACCTATGAGTTTGAATGGCCATTCATGAGCTGCATATTATTGAGTTACTAAGTCATGAGTTCATGGATGTTTCAGAAATTCATCATGCAATAAATTGAGAAACTACCTTCCAGTTTGAAGTAATTTGAGCAGGTAACCTTCCAAAAAGTTTTGCAATGTTTGCAGGTGACTGAATGTTTTAACTTTCACAGCAAATAAAAACTATTGTCATTCTGGATTCCCATCTCCTATAGCAATTCGACAGCTCTGAAGAGTTTACATGGTTGAATACTTCCAATATATGTAAAGGAGATTACAAATATTTTAAAGAAAAACTATGTCAATTTGTAAGCTAATTAACAAGAAATTATAATAAGTTAACATTTTTCTATCCATATATATATAGATAGATGAAACTGACTCAAGAAAGGGAAAATATGAATACACAGATAACTGCAGAAAACATAATAAAAATTCATGAATTACATTTACAAATAAAGCTCTCAGATAATAGAATTTACCAGTGAATTCCTTCAAGCTTTCAAATAATGGATAATTCAATGCTATATAGTCTTTCAATGTTTCCCTTAGGTTGCCAAGATATCTAAAGCTTAATTCGGACATAGGAATTTAGTACATGGATATCTGAGGAGGCTAAAAGAAATTGAAACAGCTGAACAATCAAACCTCACAAAAGAATAAGAGCTGGAAGAATACACAACATAATACTACTAGTATTAGCTCAAGTGGCCAATTAATTTAATCATATCACTGGCAGATATATATTGATGCCTAATCTAGAACTTCTTATCCAAAGGGACTCAACTACTTTAAGTATTTAAAAAATCTACTTTTGTCTTATTTTTCACTTTTTGGAAGCTATAGAGTCAATGCCTCCTGGAGGGAGAAGACAAAAAAAAAAAAAAAAAAAAAAAAGGAGAAAATAACTAAAATAACTAATTTGCTAAGTCAGCATCCATTATTGGTCACTTAGATTGAATAGCATTAATGTTTTCTCATATAGTCTCATATGCACAGAGCATAGATTAAATCAGTAGTAAAAGTTTAGCCATACACATGTATTTATAAAAGACTCAAAACATTGTTTAGGAACAAAAGATAAAGACAGATGTTAATATCCTAAATAAATGCCCAGGGAACTGAAATCAAACACCACAATGAACTTAGATTTTTCTCTTAAATTAAAGAATAATTTATATTATAAAATCACTCCACACATCCTGAGCCACTAGGAAACAAAATGTTCACAATTACATTAACAGATGTCTCTAGAGAATTCAATTAAACTGTTCTTAAGTTAAAATTACTTGGAAAATAAAAAAAAATTCTTAAAACTAAGGGCTAGTAGGATACTGGATTCATTCACATTAATATTAGAAGACTACTGTCAATATTATTATTTAGTTTTTCATTTTGAACATTTACTCCCTCCTCCATAAAAGAGTGTTATACAGATGAAAAGAAATAATTTAGGCCGGGCGCGGTGGCTCAAGCCTGTAATCCCAGCACTTTGGGAGGCCGAGACGGGTGGATCACGAGGTCAGGAGATCGAGACTATCCTGGCTAACACAGTGAAACCCCGTCTCTACTAAAAAAAAATGCAAAAAACTAGCCGGGCGAGGTGGCGGGCGCCTGTAGTCCCAGCTACTCGGGAGGCTGAGGCAGGAGAATGGCGTAAACCTGGGATGTGGAGCTTGCAGTGAGCTGAGATCCGGCCACTGCACTTCAGCCTGGACGACAGAGCGCGACTCCGTCTCAAAAAAAAAAGAAAAGAAAAAAAAAAGAAATAATTTAAATTTTGTTTTATTTATGCAAATAATCCATCTGAATCACTTTGCCTAAAAGTCCAAAGTTAAAACTGGTAAAATAAATACAGCTTGCTACAATTCAATATACTTAACGTGAAATAAATTCATGCTTAGAAGTATAGATCTTTAAACTCTTAACTCTTGATCTCTTAGAGAAAATACTCCACCAAAGCTGGAGAGTAAATACTAGAAAGGAAGATACTAGACGAAGATAAACAGGATTCAACAGAGAGCAGAGGGAAAGAAAATTCTCAAGGTAATGAAGAAAATGGTAATTTTCCAAAGCCAGATGTGTAATAGACTTTGTGAATAAAAAGGTCCCAGGAGAAGAGAGAAACAGAGAAACAGAGAGGTATTGAGGATAATTTTACAATTCTGTCAGTGAGTTAGTGTGCTGAGTTAATGACAGGTACATAGGAAGAAAAGCAACTGAAGAAAATGGGTAACTCCAGGATAAACAAACAAAATAATGCATCCAATAAAGTGTGTCTTCAATGAAAACCGTGAGAAAGTTTGATCGATGACACAACTAACGGTAGTATTTGCAAAACCGTAAAATATGAATTCTGAAATTTGACCTAACTAGAAAGTGAGATTTTAGTATTTCAGGAGGATGACAGTAGGAGAAGTGCCGAAAGGGAGAACTCTATGAGCAATACTTTTCTTCTATAATGTAAGTCAATAAGTAATGTCTAACATTGAAAAATAAACAAATAGCTCTATAAACTATATTGCTTAGAAATTTGGAAATACGTATTTTTAAAAAGAGCATGATGGAGGGTATAAGGGAAGTAGTAATTAATGATGGCATAGAAAAGGCATTTTATTATCAGCTTTGTAGTATTATTAGATATTTTAAAACAAAATGGAGTATTGCTCTTAAGCAATACCTCGTATTTAAAAGGCTTATGTTTAACCCCCAATTTGACCACTTACTAACCGAGCGACTCTGCGTAACTAAGGAAACCTCTATGTTTCAATCTTTTCTTCCTTATGAAAAGAGGGATAATGAAGGTAACTACCTAAGGCAGGCATAAAAGTATAAATGAACGAATACATGCATGGCATTTACTTTAAATACGTATATCACTTTTATAAAAAGTGGCAACTATGATTTTATAAGTAATATGAAATATTAAATGAGAAAATCTCTTGATGACAATAATACATTTACAAATAAATAATTCATATTAATCATGTATAAAGTTGTACAAAGTATTAGCAAGTTGAGAGAGTTAAAAGTTTTGAAAAATTCTGGATATAAAATTATTCCATTGAAAATTGCTATTAATTCTAATAAATATACATTTTCATGCTGCTTAATTTTATTTAGAGATAAATACATATAATGAGGAATAAAATACATGTCATAACATTTTATAGACATTTAGAAAAACAACTGGCAATCTCTTACAGGGAAAGTGTTAAACCTGTTCTATAAATGGAAGAGGTGCTGTGAACATCACGATTTTTTGTAATTTTTAAATTGACCCTAAGGCATGCCTTTTTCAATTTGGCCTCTTACACAGACTTCAAAATTTCTTTCTTTGTTGTATCATTGTCTTTACCGTCGCCTTTTTGTAACCCCTTTTATTTAAGCAATCGGATGTTAATCTCATTTTACCATTAATATTTGTAATTAGTTATGGGTAATTCAAATATAAATATCCTTGGATGCAATGGAGCGGGGTTCATGAAGAAGTGACTTAAAAATGTAGATATACACCTAAAAGCTTAGTCTAAAGATAAACACTTAAAAGTGTGTGAAAATAGTCCTGAATTTAAGGAAAGCCAAGTAGTTCAAAGACTCCCATTTCTCCCCCTAAATGGAATACTTATTATAAATAGAGGCTGATCTCATAGAAACTATTAACTTTCCTTATAAATTGAGGAATTTAACCACCCAGTGTGTGACATCAATGGAATCTGCAGTCTCCAAGTAATTTGAACACACCCGAAAAACCATTTATACTTACGAATATATCCTGGCAGAGTAGATAAAAAGTCTGGGCGAAGATGCACTCTACTTTACTGGTTCAGTCTCTCACTAATCATTGATGTGTGCACACCAGCTAGTTTTGAACCTCTGCCTGAATTAACTGCACGAGCATCCCACTAAGTGACCCGGTAACTTTTAAGATCTTCTGAAAAGAGAAAAAAAAAATGATGTAAAATTTCACCACATTTTCCTGCAGAGGTGGTCCTGTAAAACGAACACAGTATGTATTTACTTCAGTGATATTTTAAAAGAATTTTTGAACGTTTCTTTCTTTCAAAATACTTCAGCGGTCAAATACAGGCCCACTGTAGGAATAATTTTGTAGTTCCCTACCAGAGAAAAGACAGTGAGTGACTGGACATAAAACAATTTTTTTTTTGCAAAGACTTGGCAGAAATGTATAATCCAGGTAATTGCCGGGGTGGACAAGCTGAGGTAGGATGCTTGTGATTGGCAAGACAAAAATGGGGCAGCAGAGGCATCTCAGGGAAGAAGTTGCAAGCCCAGCCTGGAGCCCCAATGCATAGATTTGAATTCTAGTTCAATCACTTACTAGCTGTATGCTGGACGATTGTTTTAACCACATTGTGCCTCAGTTCCTCATCTGTGTAACAGAGATAATGATACTACCCACCTTGTAGGATTGTGGTGAAGATTAAATTAACTACTGCACATAAGTGTTTAGAATAGTTCCTGATATATAGCAAAGAAAAACCATGCTTTCATTATGAGAAGTATTCAGAAAGAGCATCCAACTGGGTAACCCAAACTATCAATTTCCTACTCTCCAATTTTGTCCAAGTCTGTCTCTGATTATTTTTATTACCCCAGATTTGCTGCACTGTGGCCTTTAGAGATCACTTCACATCTGTGTGAAATACTTCATGTGAAAATTCAAGCGGAGGACTGACCTCCCTCAAAGGAGGATTAACTGGTAAATGATTGCCAAGCACTCAGAACACTTGAAGAGTTCCAAAAATGTTGCTTGTTAATTCTCCTCATCCTGTGAAGGGCCAGCTGATGACAATCCTAGCCTGAAGTGTTTCATCTCATATAAATACTCAGTCCAAAGTTGCTGTGAAATTTCCAATTTTTGAGTGGCCAGAGGGCACACTAAGAAGACATTCATTGTAGGGCATCACAGCCTGCACCTGGCATAAGATTAGTGGCTGCTCAAGGAAAACGTTATTTCCGGCATTCAGCTTTCAGTTCATTTTATTTTTTTGCATTTTCACATCTGACTAGTTAAGTGGGCTTCACATGGCCATCTTTCTGTCATACATACAAACATCATATGGTGAAAGGCAATATTACCTAAGAAAAATCTGTTAGATTGGGACTATGGAAATAAGAAGCAATTTTTGGTGTGTTTAGTAAGGTCTTTAGATGACATCATATTCACAATTTTGTCATATTAAAGCCCTCTTGGAAAATATTTAATGGTCTCAAAGGCATCTTCAGCAAAAGTACAGGATGAAATGTAAAAGGAAACAGTTTTGTGGAATTGTGAATTGCACAGGAGTACAATCTAGAGATAAATATTCATAAGTCATTAATAAATTCCAGATCAGTTCATGATTATTCATCATGAGAGCACATGTACTTGGTTTTATATGAATTATTCATTGACTTTGTTTATGAACATCTTTAACTGATTAATGGCAAATCCTGATGAATATTCCCAAATTGTTCAGACTGAAGCATAGATCATAATGAATGAAGTCATGTATTGCTTCTTAGGAGTGTGAGATGAATAGCTGATACAGAAAGAAAAACAAGAAATTGCAATGGTTTTTGCAAATATGTCTGGTTTAAAAATATGAGGGCTTAACTTTTTATTAGTAACACATTGACAATCAACATCCAACTCTTGAAGCTATGAGCCTTGGCTACAAAGTCAGAAAAGGTGATGCAAGACACAGCCAGGAAACATGCCTCAAGCATTTCAGAGGGTTTCTCTGGCCCAACTTTCTGAAATCAGGGCTCAAACCTTGAAGAAGTCGACAATGCATTTAAATTGTTTCTTTCAATAAGGTATTAAATGCTAATTTTTAACCCCATAATACTCTTGATCATCAAACATAACTTTAGTTTTTCATAAGAGTGAAGATTTTTTGATGAGGAATTATTTTAAAAGTCAACCAATGAAAGACATTAAAAAATAGGCAAAACAAAAGAACAAGATTGGGTGTATTTTGTCTGACTGAAACTTAGTAGAGTCCTGGTATGTATTGTGTCTACTCGTGAGTCAATTTTCACTTATATTTTTATTATTTCTCTATTTTAACATGATTTATGTTATATCGAGATATTTATCATAAAATAACATGTTCTACAAAGGAAGTGGGAAATAATGCTCTCATATTATTAATTGTTATGAAAAGAGTGAAGACTAAAATGATTTTTGACACAGGCTTTAGTAGGAGTTCATTACTAAGTTATTATTAGAATAGTCCATTCAATCAGAGCGAGTCACAGAATGAAAATAGATCCTTTGGGAAATCTAGATAAAGTGGAAAAACTCGATTAGAAAATGAAGTAGGTAGTAAGATCAAGTGAAAACATAAGACAGGGAATCTAAGAAGAATTTTTTATTGAATCTAGACATATGACCGTGCTCAATTTTTATATTCTGAAAAGCAAGAACAATGGGGAAATCATAAGACCTAAGAAGTTTCCTTTGTATTTACATCTTTCTTCTCCTAGAGTTTTTGTGGATGGCCTGAAGCTGGTAAATTGGCAATTCCTAAAATAGAAGAATACTCTGCTTAAGCCAATCAAATTGCCATGCCATAGCTTCTGGCATTAATTTAAGCTAATCATTCTCAATCAGGTTATATACTTCAATCAAATCATTTCTTTTTAATCCAGAGCTTCTTCAAAATGTGGAGTTCTGAGTCTAGTAACCAAGAGTATGCAGGTTACTAGTCTCTGGGTTTTTTAATATATAGGCACCTTGAATGAGAAGGTTTGAAGGGGAAAGGCAATGTATGTGTGTTGTTTGGAATGTTCCACAGACGATAATGACCCCTTATGGTAACGTTCAATGTGTTTATAGCATATGTAGTACATTGATTTCTTTATTGTCCATTATCTATTCCTCTCCCTGTATTCAGATTCCTTGACCTAAAACCTTGTGGTATCCTTCCACTCTAACTCTGGATCTGGCTCTGTGACTTGCTTTGGTCAATGGAATGTTTTTTCAAAAGCAGAGGCTTGAAAAATATTTTCAAGCTTTCATTTGTGCCCTTGTATCTGTCTTTGGTAGGAGAATAGACTAAGGCTAGCCAATTAAAGACAAGTGGAGCAGAGACAATTAAAGACACGTGGAGAGAACTAGTTGCCTCAGTCTTTCCACAGCCAGTCCTCATCAGCCTACAGCTGGCTGATAGATTCTCAGCCCTGTAAGTGAGTCTAGCCAAAATGATCTAGTCCAATTTAAGTCACAGAACTGAGGGCTTGTGTGTTAATAAACGGTCATTGTTTAAAACCATTGAGCTATCAGCTGTTTTGTTCTGCAGCATTGCAGTGTCAAAAGAAAATCGATACACTACTTTCAGCAATAAGTTACTTAAGCTGATTCCGATTTATGGTTCCAATTACAATTCTTCAGAAAATTCTTTAGAAAACCCAAATACAATTCTTTAGAAAATTCACTACTTTCGGCAATAAGTTATGTAAGCTGGTTTTGATTTGTGGCTCCAGTTACAAGTCTTTAGAAAATCCCACACAACACAGTAATTCCAAGTTGGTAATTTTGGTCATTTGAACCACCAAATGTGATTAGCACATGATACATACAGTAAAAAACTTTAATTCATTGTTATTTCATCATAAATGTCATAGTAACATCCATTGAATCTAGTGAATTCTGTATCTAAAAGCAAGCTAAATAATAATGGAGCAAATGATGTATACACATCTTAAGAATTATTTTATGCATTGACACTATCACATAAAACAAACATTGTTTAGGCACGCAAGATGGTTCACACCTGTATGAATTATAATATATGTTTATGCCACATATATTATGTGTACTACATACATAGTAATAAAATTAATAGTTTATATAAGAAAAATAGGTATCACATCTCTCAATTGTAAAAAACAATTACACAGCATATCTCCATTTTATATCATGCTAATTGATCACAAATTATCTTCCATGTTTTTATAATTAATATGTCATGAATCTTTGAATATAAATATTTCTTTTCTCAACAGTATTTTAATAACTGATACATTGTTATATAGAGAGAAGATCCATATAGAGAGATACATTATATAGGGAGATGATATATATAGAACATATATAGAATGACATATATCATGTACATAGACACATTATGACATATATAAAAAGAGAAGGATCTAAAGTACAGCCACACACATTCCATGTTTAGATTACAAGGTAAAATCAGAAACAGGAATCAGCAAAAAGGAAACTGAAAAGGAAGTCAAAGAAATAAGAAAACCAGGAAAATGTTGTATCTTGTAAATTAGAGAAGTCAGTGTTCCAAAAAAGAGACAGTGATCAACTATTAATATGTCAGCTGCTGCTAGAAGCCATTAACCTTCACGTGAGCTGTGTCCAGAAAGAGGTGGTACCCATGTCTCTACCTTGGGAAACATAGAACTTGGAAGTCATGCGAGGGGCTGAGTTTCCCCAGGAGAGAAAAACACTAAGCTTAGTGAGCTCAGTGGAACAGACACAAACTTGTCGTGGGTAACTGAATGATTATCAGCCAGATGTAGATTTTAAATGTTGTGAAAGTTCAAAAATCTAGGAAGACTGGAGACAGCAGGATGCATAGACAATGACGAAGCAAGGGAAGAAAAGACGCTAGTAAAGATAAAAAACCCCACTTTGTTTTCCAATCTAAAGATTTTATGTGTTCTTTATGTAATGTGCCATGTTATAGTAGTGGGAAGTAGGGGAGAGATTTAGGGGTGATTAAGATCTTGAAAACTTGCACAGAAGTTTTGTTTTTTGCATACAATTTTGAAATAAAATTTACTCTACCTCCATAGTTTTTTTCCTTGTACAGCAAAAGCAAATATAAAATTTGAGTTTAGGGAGCTAACCATGTTACTACAAAAAGTAGAGTTCTGAGTCTAGTAACCCAGAATATAGAGGAAGTAGAATATTTCATGGAGAATATATGTGGCAGCAAGGGAAGACAAATGATGGAAATGGTGAAAACACGCTTTACAAAGAATGGAAAAGTCAAGTATAGCTACCTAGAATGCACTTGACTACAGAAATTAAGAACTCCATGATGGAAACTTGGTTTCCTGAGTTTTGTATTTCATACCTTTCCAATGCACCCTTCAGTTGTATAACTTTTCTTGACAGTAGTGATATTTAAACACTCTTGTATTTAAGGATCTAAGTGATTTCAGCTTTTTCTTATAGTAATGCAAGAAATAAAAATAAAGAGAAAAGTAAAAGGAGAAGAAAAGGAAAAGAAAGCAATAGGATATTTTATAACTAGGCCTAAGTGCTAGTAAAGTGTTTGCTAAAATGTAATGCAGATTTTCATTTAAAAGTTTTCCTATACTAATGAGCACTGTTGTAGTAATGCTGAGAGATTCTGGGAATACCATCAAGGTTAGCAGATGTCAGAAAAAATAAAATAATTGAAACTTCAATTGAGGAGTAAATTATCTTAGATCAAAGAGGTCACTTTGCTATGGTACAAACAGACTGTGTCTTAGGAGATTTTTCGGGGGAGTATCCCAGAATTCTATCAGAATAATGAAGCTGTTTTTCTTTTTTGACAAGGTTAATGAAGGTTTTGTTTGTTTGTTTGTTTTGCTTTTTTAAGATCAACTGATGTTTTTATTACACTTAGACTGAAACAGCTCAAATATTAGGAACTGGATTTACCTGCAGACATCGTGCGTATCATGTTTTATTTCATTTCAGGATTGTCTCCTCAGGGCTAGACATTTTAGTCATCAACCACCTTAGCAAATAGAGGCAGGAAGTTTAAAAGGCAGCAGCAAAAGGAAAATGTAGAATGAAGTATAAAAACAAATTGTGACAGAGCAATTATACCCAAGTTAGCAGGCTCATGGTCAGAAGACCACTTGTTTTGCACATGACTGCTTATTCAAAAAATGATGTATAAGAGTATGCAGATCCTTTGCCCACTTTTTGATGGGGTTGTTTGTTTTTTTCTTGTAAATTTGTTTGAGTTCTTTGTAGATTCTGGATATTAGCCCTTTGTCAGATGAGTAGATTGCAAAAATTTTCTCCCATTCTGTAGGTTGCCTGTTCACTCTGATGGTAGTTTCTTTTGCTGTGCAGAAGCTCTTTAGTTTAATCATATCCCATTTGTCAATTTTGGCTTTTGCTGACGTTGCTTTTGGTGTTTTAGACATGAAGTCCTTGCCCATGCCTATGTCCTGAATGGTACTACCTAGGTTTTCTTCTAGGGTTTTGATGGTATGAGGTCTAACCTTTAAGTCTCTAATCCATCTTGAATTAATTTTTGTATAAGGAGTAAGGAAAGATCCAGTTTCAGCTTTCTACTTATGGCTAGCCAATTTTCCCAGCACCATTTATTAAATAGGGAATCCTTTCCCAAAAGAAGACATTCATACAGCCAACAGACACATGAAAGGATCGCTCATCATCCACTGGATCATCAGAAAATGCAAATTCAAAAACCACAATGAGATCCATTTCACACAGTTAGAATGGCAATCATTAAAAAGTAGGAAAACAGTGCTGGCAGAGGATGTGGAAAATAGAACACTTTTACACTGTTGGTGGGATTGTAAACTTAGTTCCCCATTATTGGAAACCAGTATGGCAATTCCTCAAAAAAAAAATGGATCTAGATAGATGACCATATGACCACAGCCTCCCACTATGGGCTATATACCCAAAGGGATTATAAATCATGCTGCTATAAAGACAAATGCACAGTATGTTTATTGCGGCACTATTCACAATAGCAAAGACTTGGAATAACCCAAATGTCCATCTGTGAAGACTGATTAAGAAAATGTGACATATCACCTGGAATATTATGCAGCCTAAAAAAGGAATGAGTTGCGTCTTTGTAGGGACATGGATGCAGCTGGAACATCATTCTTAGCAAACTATCCAAGAACGAAACCAAACACCATGTTCTACTCATATGTGGGAACTGAACAATGGGACATCACTTGGACTCGGGAAGGGAAAATCCCACATCGGGGCCTATTATGGGGAGGGCGGGAGAGGGAGAGGTTGCATTGGGGAGCTTATACCTGATATAAATGACGGAATTGATTCGGTGCTGACCTAGTTGATGCGGTGCTAGCACCCACTGGCACAAGTTTACATATGTAAACAAACCTGCCGTTATCACATGTACCCTAGAACTTAAAGTATAATAAAAAAAAAAAAAAGAGTATGCAGATATGGGGAAGAAATACTGTTAACTCTCTCCCACAGTGAATGATGATGAATTTAGGAAAATAATACTTTTTTTCATTTATGCATATGCTTCTCAGTAATTAATTCCTATAAAAATCTCCCCCACTCCCCAACCTCTTTTATTTAGAAAATATGTATCGTGGTACCTGCCCTAGTACCCTGATAACAGATCTTCTCTAAATTTTAAAGTTCTCTTTCACTCTTCCTTTTAATTGTGATTTCTTTTCTTTATTCTTTTAAATGTTCATTTCAGGATTAGTAAATTACAGTGCTTCAAATAACTATTTATATTTGTGGGCAAACAGAGTATGCAATCATGGGCTAATGGAAGTAATTTTAATAGACAGGTTGAATTATCACAGTGTAAACTTGTAATATGTTAATAAAGTCCATTGATTCAAGGCATTTGAAGTTTCTAAACTGGTTGGACTGCTGTAACTTTGTTCATGATATACAGAAATACTCGAAAGTTCCCATGTGACCATGAATTTTTTTTAGATCCACTGGGGTCATAGACAGACATGATTTTCATGGTTTACTCAATTTCGCTTCTAAGTTTATTAGAGATTCTTTTAGTCTACTCTCTTTTATGTAATTGTAAATCCTAAAGGAATAGAGCCATTGCAGAAACTAATTTAGGGTCCAGGGTCAGCGTGAAAATGAAAAAGTCTTCAGGACTCAAGAATGCTGGTTTAAATTCTACAGATTTTTATGATCTAGATGATAAAAAATCTACTTTTAGTGAAAAGAACGATGTACTGCATTTTGCATATGGCTGGATAAAGATTCTTTTATCTTGAAAATAATTTAAGCGAAAGAAAATAAGGTAAACTATCTTTGAAAAGCTATAGAAAGCTCTTAAACAAAAAGCAAAAAGTAAAGGAATGTTCAACAATTACTTTTATAAATGTTCTTAAATTAATATTATGCTTTGTAGATGCTCAGTGTATTAATTAAAACATGTATTTTCTAGCTTTATTACTCTCAAGTTAGTTGGTCTTAGAAAATTTATCTGGTCATATTTTATCTTGAATGTGAGAAAAATATTATTAGCCCTTGCATTAAACTGTTTAAATGAAAAGCCATACCAAAATTTAGTGGCTCCGTTACATATATAATTACAAAGAGAGCTATTCTGTGCTATTGGGGTCATAAAAGCTTCTTATGCACATATTATAAAATTATGAAAATAGTTAAGGAGGTTATGAGTATGGTTATTTGAGTCTTTTATCATATGACCAAGTAATGTCATGCTGTCAGTATTTTAACCAATTTTATTTGCACTTTTTTTTTTTTTTGCCATCTTTTCTGAGAAAAGTGCCACTTACGCCTATACTGGAGGGAGGTAAGTCCAGTGGATATATGGGGAAAAGAGCATTTTAGGAAGGGGGAACAATTAGAGCTAAAATTGCAAATGAGAGTCTGTTGGGTCTCTTTCTGGAACATCAAGGAAGCAACTACTGTAACAAGCAGAAGAGGGGGAGATAAGCAGAAGGTGAAAGAGGCTAGGGAGGACCAGATCATATAGTGCCTCATAGGCTTTCGTAAGGACATTGCTGTTTAAGAATGAGAAGATATCCGCTAGTGGGGTTGGAGGAGAGGAGTGACATGGTCTGGTGTACATTTTATAGGTGTCACATTGGCTGTTGTGCGGAAAATAGATGGTGGAAGACCTGTTAAGAGTTTATAGTGACAAGTCAAGTAAGGGATGGTTGCTTGCAGGAGGTGGTCACTGGGGATGGGGATGCTATCAACTGAGATACAGAAGGGTTGGAGGAGAAGATCATTAGTTCATCTGAAAACATGTTGTGTATGTAATGATTATTAGTCATCCAAGTTAAATAGGCAATATAATATATATAAATCATATATGCATATGTTATATATGAATCTGTAGTCCAGGACAGAAGTACAGGTTAGAGATACACATTTAAAGTTTCAAAAAGTATAAACTCAAAGCCACAGGAATGAATGAGTTCATAGAGTTAGTGTCTGCAGGTAGAAAATAACAATATCTAATTGCTTATCCTTGGAATACTGCAACATTAAGTGGTCATGGAGAATAGAAAGAACTATAAAGCAGATTGAGAGGAAGTGTAGGAGGGGAGAAAGGAAGAATGCATGATTAAATATGATTAATTAGTGAAATATATACCTTTTAAAGGCAGAAATTTTTATCTTTTTTCATTTTTGGCTACTGTTTTAAACAGTGTCCACATACATAAGTATTTAGTTAAGTATTTGTTTAATGAAAATGCTATTAATAGGTAAAAGAGAATGAATATTGAGATTCAGTCACTGGATTTTGCGATGTGTATGTCTTTTGTGGACTGATGAGAATGCATTAGAAGGAGAATGACAGGAAATAAGTTGAAAACAGTAAGTGTAGAAAATACTTTTGGGTTTTACTGAAGAAGCTAGAGAGGGAGATGTTATCAGGAGATTTTATTTAAAAAGAGAAGATATAAAAGCATATCTGTATATTCATGAGAACAATACAACAAAAAGAGAAATCAGGAAATTGATGATTCAAGAGAGAAAAGTGAACTATTAAATTGATGTCCTTTAGTAGATGAGAAGTTGTAAGATCTAATGCTCATGTGAAGAATCTAATGCATGTATATAATAATGTCTACAGTATCAAGGGAGAAGGCCAAATTTTCAGCTTAGGTTTACTTATGTCAGTAGCTAGCACACATACTACCTACCTACATATATGATGTGAGCAGGAAGGCGTATCTATATACTGTTCTGGTTTTCTTGCAGTTGGAAGCAATCTCACCCACTGAAAGTGAGAACTGGAGAGAATATGTTAGATGTAAAAGGATGGGTGAAAAGGTAATGGCATAGTCATCTAGAACAACAATGAGAAAACTTACTTTATAAAGGACCAGAGAGTAAATATGTTAAACTTTGGGAGCCATGTGATCTCTGTGCAACTACTCAACTCTGTCATTATAACATGAAAGTAGCAATAAACAATATGTAAATGAATGAACATTATTGTGTTCTAATAAAACTTTATTTTGAAAAGCAGGCAGCAGGCTGAATTTGGCCTATGGGACATAGTTTGTTAACACTTGTTCTAAAGAGGAGAAAGTAAATGGACAAATAAAATACAGTACAATCAATTTGTAGCTTATACATCTAATTTTAGCTTCATTGGTACACACGTAAGTAAGGGAAACCAAGGTTATGATTGTCCTAAGTAAAGAGGACAAAGTTTGAGTAGGGAAAATGAGTTAAGGGTATATGCAATGGGGAGTATGATGATTGGCTAAGTAATTTTAATAGCGAAAAATGTGAACGTGAAGGGGTGTAACGAATGGTTAAAAAGTGATAGAATCAGTGAATTGTAGATTTCAGTATATTTGTGAGATCATCAGTGGTAAGAAACTGTGAGTGGGCTACAAAAATAAGATATGACACTTGGATTCCTGGTTGCATGCGGCTGATATCTTGGAGAGGTGGAGTTAGTCTTAAGGACAAAATATAGGAAATGACCACCAACATGTGGCAAGGTGGAGGACAGGATCACTGGAGAATAAGATATCAGAGACAGGAGAGGCCACATTTTCAAGGATTAGTGGACAAAAGAACAAAAGTTATCCAGGAGCCAAAATATTTAGGAAATGAAGGGAAATGATGTGAGTAAATGTGTGATAAGTAACCGACAGCTGTAAGGAGTATTACAGTGTGCACATATGAGGAGTATTACAGTATGCACATAGGGAGTATTACAGTATGCATATATGAGAACCACAGTTTGGGTTTCTAAGTTGGAAGGAGGGAGAATATTTTGGATGTGGTAATGAGGATTAAGGAAGACAACTACCTCGCTTGAATGCCCTGGCCTGTGATAAGTGTATGAGACAGGATAAACACCACTGGAATGGCTGCAGAGGAAGCTGTGGAAGACAGCCATATACCACTTAAAACAGGAAGTTAAAATAAAAACTCAATAAGAAGTGTCGGATAGGGAGGATTTTGCTAATATCCGACACCAGGAAACTGTTGAAGCTTTTTAGATGTTAGTGATGAATGGGAGATAAAGGAATGAACAGATTCCTGATTTGGAGCAAGGAAATGATGGATGGACTGGAAGATTGAGCTTTTGAAATTGATTGTCAAAAACAAGAAATAATAATATGATGAAATAAGAAATAATGGCCTGAAAACAGATTAAGGTGATAAGTGGGAAGTGTTGAGGGAAGGAAAGAAAAAGAAAAAAAAAATTGTCATGAACATGCAAAGTTATGAGGCGACCACTTGACTGTAAGGTGAGAAAGTCAAAAGAGAGGTGGTCTTACTCCAAATACACAGTGCTCTTTGGGATTCTAGCTGATTGAGATGGGAAAGACAGAAGATGGGTGGTTTTATTGTGAATGTTCAAACCATGTCTCGACCTATTCTTCTGGAAATACTGAGGCCTATAAAATACTTTATTCACACAAGTGAGTGAGAGTCCCACATGATCAAGTTTTATGTGGAAACTTCCACAGGTAGAAATATACACTAGTCAACATTTTTTAGGTGAAATCTCTGTTGCCTGATTGCAGACCCTTTAGAGAAAGCACTTGTATGGAATTTCTTGTTCTCCTTTATGACCAACTAGTCAGTCAACTGTGCTGAGATTCTCCATCCTCAGAGAAAACTGTCTTCATTATAACTTATTCTGGATAATGTTATGATATGTCACTATGAGATGCCAATATTTATCTGAAAAAAAAAGAAAAACTATAACTTTACCAGTTCTAAATCAGTGCTGTGGTCTTCTAAGAAAAGTCAATTGTTTCATTGCTATACTATCCTGTTATATTTTAAAACTCCTTTACTGAAGACTGTGTAGAATCTAATGTATTAAGAACATACTTACTCAGGAGGCTGAGGTGGGAGAATCACTTGAACCTGGAAGGCAGAGGTTGCAGTGAGCCAAGACTGCACCACTGCACTCCAGCCTTGGCGACAGAGTGAGACCCTGTCTCAGGAAAAAAAAAAAAAAAAAAAAAAGGAAAAGAAGAAGAAGAATAAAAACCAAACTCATCTAAACTGATGCCAGATTAACGAGGATATAAGGGAAATTTCAGATTCTTAATTTCCAAGACAACAGTAAATTTGTTATTTTTAAAAAGGGCAATAATCAGGGAATAAATTTTACATTTGGATGATATCATGCACCTATGACTGCTATCAAAAAGTAAGGGTCAAACAATAATTGGAAAGTGCCCCCCATCCCTCCTATTACAGTACCATGGACAGTGACTCACCAAGCCCAATAGTTAAGCCCAGTTCATCAGTTAATCTGGAAAGCTCATAAACACCACAGGTTTCATAAAGATGGATCAACTACATAACAAGACTTTTAAGGTGATAATTAAAATCATATATTGACTTAGTTTCTAGGCTTTAGGAAAAGCATAGCATAATAGAAAGAAAATTGAACTAGGAATAAAGACAAGTGTTTTACATATAGCTCTAAATAAAACTTTTGTAAATACAGAGATCTAGGCTACATTTAGTAAGTTAATTAATATTTCTGCAGTTCAGCGTATTCTTTGTAAAATATGGAGGTTGAAAATAAAATGTGGGTAAAGTTATCCAAGGTCCTCTTTTGCTTTAAATTTCAACAATATTGACTAAAAGTTGTCCTACAAATTTAGATGAACACAATTATACTAGTACCTGGGCCACTGACACATGCTCAATGCTCTCAAATTCATCTCAGATAGAAATAATATTTTATAAAATAGGCACTTCCATGCCTTAAATACCAAGTGTCGTCTCTTACGCAAGTAGGAGAAGAGCCAAACAAAATAACTACACAATATATAAATTTAATATTGCTTATAAAATGATCAGAGGCAGAATGGTCAGTTAATTTAGTGTATAAATTACATCACAATGACTCATGTTCTTTCTATGACTTTCTCTGCCTACATGTGTGTTGACTAATTATCTTATGCTTGCTCTACTTATGTTCCCAAAATGACTGCCAAAATTTCAAGTGTAAAAAAAAATCCAACAAAGAGAAGACTTTTTATTTTTCCTCAACTTTTGCTTGTTATCAGTGAGAATAATATAGTCTTTTCCAAAATCCCCCTGTAGATTTTTCCTCATCTTTCAGTCATTGGTATAATGACTGAAATTGCCATCATAGGTTTAGCTGTGCAAAATTATGTCTCTGGTATACAAATTTTGAAATATAATCTTTAGTATATGGGTATCCTAAGCAGGACTAATATTCTGGCAACAAAAAAGGAGAAATGGCTGTCAATTCTACCTTACCTTACTTGTAATGTTGGTTCTATTCCGTTCTTCTTTGTAAGTTGACATAGACAGACACGCAAAATTGTTGGCAATGAGATATTTAGAATACTGACATTCTCCATTTGGAAGCCTTGTCTTCCTCTCCATCTATGGCTTTTCTAACTAGAGTTTTATCAGAAAAGTTATGTGCATATTTACATGATTCTAAATGAACAAGTATAAATTAATAACATTGGTGCAGTGCTTTTAACTCCAATTCAACTGATACATTGTTGGGCATGAGTATCATCACGCAGACTATTTTATATATTAAAATTGAGTTGCCTGCACAATATTAAAGACTGATACACAGAAAATACAGAACACAATTCTATAGCTTAAAGTGTTCAGTTTATTCTCCAGAAATAAATTTTTTTTTCACTCATTACTATTTTTATATAAATATTTTAAGGTTCAAAATAGTCACATAGACTTTTCTTTATCATATTAGCAATATATCTCATAGGTTGTAAAATTGTTTATATTTTAACTTCTTCAATACCTAAAATTTCTCCCAAAGGCTTCTAGTGAAATTTGACATTTAAAATCACAACCATTTTCAATTGAAAGCTAATTTATATTCAAAAATATTTACTGAATTATCTTTTACCAGGTACGAAGTAACATTATCTTTCCTAAAACCAAATCCTTCCTTTAAAATTTCATATTGTTATTTTTCCCTAATAATAATATCCTTAATTCCTGCATTTTGAATTTTGTTAATGCTGATAACCCTAATTCTTATGATGTAAAAATGAGATGCCATTTACTTTAGATATAAATGCAATTATACACTTAAAATCATCTTGAAATTATAAGAGAGTATGTCTTAGTTTTCTTTGCCAGAGAGAGCCATTAGCACCTGAATAGCACACAATTTTTCAAGTAACACAAGAAAATGTGAAATCACTTTCTAAAGCTCTGAGCCAGTAAGGAAGTATTATGCATGATTATCCTTACTTTACCAATAACCCAATGTGCAGACAGATGAACATATTTGCCGCACCAAAACTGGAGACTGGGAACGAGGTCATCAAAAGTCTAATAATCAGCTCTATTCTTACTTCTCTTAGTCACAAAAATATGATTAATGCAGCAAATGCAGGGTTGATATCTGATTATTTTCCCCCCTGGGTATGACATAATTCTGTCTGTCTCTTCACAAATATATTCCATGTGTGATGTTGATCCCATGCTCTGCAAAACACACCAGGAAGGCATTAGAGTTTCTTTGCTCAAGAGGAGAAAATCATCAGATTTATGCAAGCACTGAAAATAGAGATTTTTGTTTTTAAATGCCACATGTCATTTTACAGAGGACTGGTTTTTCACCGTGTGCCATCATAATTGTCCTGTGAAGGAGACAAGGAATAGGAAAAGTAGTCATTAGTTGCTCCTTCGAAGAGAAATGCTCTTCAGTCTGAAAATGGATTTTCTCACGGTGACATTTTGGGTTTACTTAGTTGAACATAAACGATATGAGAGATTTTATCTATTTCCACAGATATTGAACTGAGCTTCATCTGTGGTGTCAAGATGTAAAGTAAATGAGTAATGGTTGTGAGAATGCTACTCACAGTCTCTCCATCACAGAATGCATTTAATATGTTCCAGTTATGGAAAGTAGGAGAAAAGACAAAGATGGAGGTAATGAAAAAATCTGAAGACCATGTAAATGAGTAGACCTGCATTCTCTTTTCATATACACCACTTAACATATAGGAATTGGATTTTTAAGAAGCTTAACTGTGCCATAAAAGCTTAACAAGCAAAGATAGTGACATCCTTAGTAGAACTTAGTGTTTGAAGGCAATAATAAGCATGAGTGAAATATTTGTACATTTGTGGAATGATAAGCATGATTGAAACATTTGAATATTGAAATGCGATCAGTAGAATCATTTCTCAGAGGTTCAAGTACAAATTGTCTTGTTTTGTGAAATTAGTACTTATGGAAAAACTACCCATACAAGTTTTCTATTTATAAGTAAATCATTTATTAGAAACCTGGAAATAATTTCCTCAGTAAAATTCTGAAATAAAATAATACTTAATAAAGAAGAAAGCCTTTATTATCGCATAATTGTATAAAAATAAATTATTTTCAGAAAATTGAGAAAACGTAAATATAGATGTAGAGTGATTTTATGTTCAAATAACGCATTAAGGGTCTACATGTCCACAGCCATACTGAAAAAGCTATTCAGGTTCAAAAAAAAAATATGAAAATTTCACAGCAGTTGTCTGTCTGAATTTGATTTAGCTGATCACCAGGATGGTACTAAAAGAATATAAAATAGATTTGTTGGTGTATAATGGCTATCTTAAAAATCGTAGTTCAGGCCAGGCGCGGTGGCTCATGCCTGTAATCCCAGCACTTTGGGAGGCCGAGGCGGGCGGATCACAATGTCAGGAGATCGAGACCATCCTGGCTAACACGGTGAAACCCCGTCTGTACTAAAAATACAAACAAAAAATTAGCCGGGTGTGGTGGCGGGCGCCTATAGTCCCAGCTACTCGGGAGGCTGAGGCAGGAGAATGGCGTGAACCTGGGAGGCGGAGCTTGCAGTGAGCTGAGATTGAGCCACTGGATTCCAGCCCGGGAGACAGAGCAAGACTCCATCTCAAAAACCAAAACAAGAAAAAAACAAAAAAAAGCATGGTTCAAATGAACCAATTGGACAAAACATAATTGCTATGAACATTGAAATAATAAAATAGCTGGGATTCATTTATGGGACTTTTTCTCCTGAGGCCCAAAAAATTTTGTATAGATCTTTCTCTGATTTTTAAGTACTTTCCCTAGAGAAGCAGCTTTCAATTAATTTTGCTCTTGATTTAAAAGATTTTCTCTTAACTTTTAAAATCTGGAAGTTAAAATAAATATAAGGAAGAAAACATGGCGCACACGTAATCAACATATGCTTTTCTCTGAGTATCCTGCTTGTAGGAAACTAACAAATGCACTAAAAAATGTAATGGCATTAAACATTATTTTTTTTAGACAAAAAACTGGCCTATCAAAACATGGTTCTTCTCAAAATTTTCTTTGATAGATGTCAATGAGTTTTAAAGTGCACAGTAGTCAATAGGATCCATTAATTTAATTTGCATTAACAAATCCTTGTACTCCACCTCTTCATTTATTAAATAGCAATCTTAGATTTCTCTCCCCAGAAGAGTTATGAGACAGTTGATTACCAAAGCAGAAAAGATGGAAAACACAGGTCTCCAGAAGACATATTTTGTTAGTGTTTTAGTTTTCTAAATTAAAATGGATATAAATTTGTTACAAGATTTTAAACTGAAGTTATTATTCCAAATGTTAAAGAAATATGATAAATTATAATCAGTAGGGAAAAAAATTTAAAAATAACTGAGAATTAAAAAATTGTTGACTCTGATGTAAAATGAGATGTGCTTGATCTCAGAACTATTATATCTCAGATCTACTAAGCAAGCACACAAAAAAACGTCAACAAATGTGTTTCATTTTTGAGGAATTTTCCTCTAAAATTCCTCAGAATTTAGAAAATAATTTTTCATGTCTTATTGTGGTAAGATGTAACTACAACATTTATATGCATTTATCTGCTTTATGTTTATGACAAAGCCACAGTGTAGTTGTCACTTTATGTTTCTATTAAAATTGAATAAAACACTAAAACATCAACTAATGATAATAACTCCTACTTATTGAGCTCTCTATATGCCAGACTATACTAGGCACTTCACTTACAGTTGAATTCGCAACAACCCAAAGATATAGATAATATAAGAGGAAACTCAGAGGGAGGAGGGTAAAATGATATGCACAGAATCACTCAATTAGTAACAAAACCAGGTCTGAGTTCAAACCCATCTGTTTGACACAATTTGGAACTTTCAACAGTAACTATATAATGCCTTGCAAGCTAAAATTCTCTACTTTTTCATATCAGGCAGTGAAACTGATTATAAAAGGAAAAAATGAAGCTAGAAATCTACTTAAATTTAATTCAAAATATTTTTTTGACAAAACTGAAGCCACATTCTCCTGCTATTGATACAGATTTACAGGGGACACCAACTATTTATAACTAATACTTTTGTCATTTATTATTTATATGTTACTTCCTTCCAAATTGATTTGAAGCATTTCTAGAATTGAAAAAGTGAAAACATTTATAATAGTTTCTAACATTCTGAATAAAACAGCAGAATAACGATTGAGTGACAGTGGAATGTTTTGTCTCTAAGATTAATAAAATTAACAAAAGATAGGTAAAGCTAGAAAGCATCCCACCTGCCCCTTCACACACACACATATAGGCATAAAAGGAATAAAATATTGTGGTACAATTTAAAATATTGAATATAGTTAGGGAGAGATAGAAGATTCTCATAACCTGCACTACTAGAAAAAGATTGGTATAGTTCTTATTCCAGTATGCACACAAAAGTCTGAAGTTTCTTTTAATTTGAATTAAAAGGTGCGTGCTGTCCTAAGAATCAACACAGAAATACTCTTTATGCCTCAGTGTGAAAGGAAGCACCAATACAGGTTAGCATTACAGTGTTTCTTGTGGGAGGAAAACTATATGGTATTATATAGTTACTGTTGAAAGTTCCAAAGCATGCTGTCTTAAGAATCAATACAGAAATTCTCTTTATGCCTCAGTGTGAAAGAAAGCACCAAAACAGGTTAGCATTACAGTTTTTCTTGTGGGAGGAAAACTATATGGGAAAGGTACAATGATCCTATTTACCTAGAGCTACTTATTGTTAAGAAATAAATTCATGGCATTATGCAAACTAGAAGACAAAAGATAGGATCATTTGACTGTTCTAGAAAAGACACATGAAGGAAAGTCTAGGGAAAATGCTACCCCATGCTCTGGCAGATAAATAAAAATCATGGCTAAAGTTCCTTAATTATTTTTTCTATTCTTTAAATGGTTATAAGAAGAGTATAAATAGACAGCTCTGTGGATATGGATAAAGGAGGGAATGAGGACACCTGAACTGTCATGTTTTCACAAAATGAAAGTATCCTATACAACTAGGGAAAAAATTCACAGCTCAAGATTATTCCAAAAAAAGTGATCACATATATTCCAACCAGACGGTGTAGGTACTATACTCAAACTACTGGAAAAATATGAATTTACTGGAAAACTAACGTTTTCATACTGAATAAGTCGTTCTAACTTAGCACTTTTGACTCTAACCCACTCTGACCTTTCCCCCACACCTACAAATACACACAATGCCCCTACTCAGCCTTGTAGAAAACCAGTAATAACATACAATTCACATCTCTGAAATAAAATCTTGGTTCTGGAGACAAACAAGACTTAAATCAGGTAGTAAAAGAATTATGAAGAACTTAACCAAATGAAGCAAGCAATACTATTAACAAAAGTAATGAGTTTGAAACAAGAAAGATAATAAAAATGGTTGGTTAAAATAAATTAACGTCATAGAGACAATACTTAAAATAATTACTGTGAATACTAAACGTTAGGAAAAATACTGATTAAGGTAACTCAACATCAGGTTAAGCAAAATAAGCCAGGCAACGAAAGGCAAATGTTGCATTTTCTCACTCATGTGGGAGCTTAAAAAAAGTTGATCTCATGGAAGATAGTTAACAGAATCCTGGTTATCAGAGGCTAGAATTGGTAATGCGGAGGGAGAATAAAGAGGGGTTGATTAGTGGGTACAAAAATACAATTAGATAGATGGAATAAGATCTAGTGTTCAGTAGCAAATAGGGCAAATATAATCAGCAACAATTTATTGTATATTTCAAAATAAGTGGAAGAATAGATTTGGTATGTTTCCAAGACAAATAAATGATAAATGTTTAAGGTGATGCATATCCCTAAGTTTGATCATTACATATTGCATGCTTATGTCAAAATATGACATGTACCCCATGTACCTGTACAACTGTTATGTATCCATAAACATTAGGCAGGAAAAATAAAATGTGGAAAAAAGACAACTTGAAGGAATATAATAGGTAAGGAGAAAAAATAATGCAGCACCAGGATAAATGGTGTTCCTTAGGTACACTAACAAATGCATGGAGCATTGTAGTGTATTTAACTTGTTTGTAAATGTAATAGCTTCCCTACTGATTGTGATATATATATATATATTCTGAATGTATATATATTCAGATTTGGAGTTGCTTATGTTGCATACAGTATATCATATATATATGTATTTCATATACACATGCATATAAAATGTTTCCCCAGGATATGTATACATATGCTGCAGATTTATCAGTATGTGTGTGTGTGTGTGTGTGTGTGTATATATATATATATTGATTTGGAGTTGCTTATATTGTATACAATATATCATATATATGTATCATATATATACACACACGAATATAAAATATTTCCCCAGGATATGTATATATATGCTGGAGATTTACCAGATTTGTATCCCAGAAAAACAAAGAGGAGAGATGTTTAGCCAAGCATAAGTTCAAGAAAATGTAATATATGTATGTAATTACATTTATATACATGTATTGTATACAATATGTATATACTGTTATAAGAATATAATGTATAATGTTTATACAATATATAATATACATATATTACATTTATATACATATACATCTAGGGAGATAGATATGTATAGTTTATATATATTTCTGTGTGTGTGTGCGTGTGTGTGTGTGTGTGTACTTTTCTTGAACCCCTTATGTTTGGTTAAACATCTCTCATCTTTGTTTTTCTATAATATGATTCTGGTAACTCTCCATTCTAGTAGTACTTATGTTAAAAATTATATTGATACTATTTAAGTTTCAGTTTTTCTCTTTGAAAATCAGGGAGTGACATTTTGATATTAACCCACTTCAGTTTTTGTCAGATTTCCACTCAAAAGACATCCTGAACTGGGTTCATTCCCCTCTAAGAGTGTTGATGTCACTCCCTGCTCTATACTATCTTTTTCAGATATCTTCGTAAACATATATGTTGTATAAACACATGCTTCAATTTTAGTTTGCCTTTTTACTTATAGGACATGAAAGTAGAGAATCAATGTTGTCATTGAGAAATGTTGTGAAAAATACTGTGATCTAGTCTGGCTAAGTTGAAAATAAATTCCCTCCTCAATTGCCTAATTCTTCATTTTCTTTCTTTGTTTAGACACAGCTAAATTAGTTATAAATTAGATGGACAGTAATGACAATATTAAGAACATGTGGTTTTTGTTTGTTTCTTCAGAGGAAATTACTGAACAATCAGAATTGGATGAAATGCAAACAGCATTAGAGAAGAAATGAAATGACTAATTAAATTAGTGTTTTTCAATCAAGCAGAAGACCCTCAAATATTATTAATGGAGACTGCTAATTTTGATACTCCCTCTGGGGACGCTCATCAAATAAATGTTCAGTATGATTTCGGTCTATATGAGACTATAGCAGTGAAAGAGATATGTATCTAAGAGATCTCTATAAACAAATCAATGGACTGGAAGTCTCAAATTTGTACAGACCTTATTCCAGTAACACATTTCACTGGCTGTGCTTTTAAGTATCTCATTAGCTGTCCATTTAGGATAAGACATTCTGTTTTCCCCCACAGGGGGTTCACCTCATGTGCTCTGTGGTGACAGAATACCATTAACAAGCTTGCAGGAATGCACAGACTTGTATCCACACTTTCAGAAAGGAACAACTCATTACAATGAAAAAAACCATCAAAGTAAAGCATTACAGTTATATTTTTTCCTGTGGAAGTTTTAAATCTTTATAATTAGCAGTCTCCCTAAGTTTTATATTTTTTACTGTGGAAATTTTCAATCTTATAATTAGGAGTCTCCCTAAGTTTTTAATCTTATATTGTCAGTCTCCCTAAGTTTTTAATCTTTATAATTATCAGTCTCCCTAAGTTTTAAACATGATGGAAAATTACTTGAGAAAGCATTGATATTTTCGTTTGTAGCCTAATCACTATAAATATTAACAATAATAATAATAATGGCAATTTATAGATTAGTTTTATTACAAGGAATGTAACTATTTATAGATAAGATTTATTACAAGGAATGCAGTTTTCAAGGGGTATTCCTAGTATTTTTTTATTGTTGTTAAAGTGAAAAGTAATATCCATGAAGAAAGCAATAGAATTTTTGTTATTACCAGACTAGCTAGCTTCACACAAAAGCTAATAAAGATGTAAAATTAGAGGTGGCACAATTATCATAGTGTGTCAGTACAAAAGCAGAGGTTACTATCCAAATTAGAGTAGAGGGACAGGGATCTATTTTCTTCAGGTAGAATTGTAGTGTGACTAGACATTATTGTCATACTGTTAATAAATTTCTTCAGAATATGTGTTCTTTGAAGATACATATTTATGTGATTCTGATAACAGTTTGTTTTTAACTCTGCAGCTACTCATAAATCAATGTGGAGTTAAATTTATTCAGATTTTTAAAATGAAATGACCCAACCGAATAAGGAAAAACAATACGAGACATTGACAAAATGAAGAACAGGAAGAACCACAAAATACATTGTTAATACAATAATGGTCAATTCCTGGTCCAGCTGTGTGCGTCTGCAGAATATTTTCCTTTACCCTACAGTATTTCTTTAGAAAATTTCCTGGTGAGGTTATTTCTCTAGGAAGATAAATTCAAATATATTTTCAGGCGAGATCTCACTATACTGTTGCTATTTCAACAACTGATAATGTTAGTGTTAGTACCTCCACTAGCACTCTCAGTTTCAATACATGGAAATACTATTATTCTAATTACTTCAGTTAGAATGTTGAGAAAAATCCTAGATACTTAATCTAATTCAAACTCATTCCCTACCTTCCACTTGACCATTTTCATTCCTAAATATTTGTAGAGAAGGAAAATCATAAAGTGGCCCTAAAGGAGGAGCTTTAGATAGCCTGGTTTGAAATCCACATACAATTTTTAGTGTCTCTATGATCTTGAACAAAATACTCAAATTTTAAAGGATGTATTTCCTCTTCCCTTAAATGGAGATAAAAATAAATTTAATCTTAGAAGGCTTCCATAAGGATTCTTTGATATAATCTATGTAATAAACTTTCCACAGTGCATGTAAACTAGTAAGTGCTCAAAGATACTACCTGTAATCAGCAGCAGCAGCAACTGCAACAGCATCAACATCCTCATCAGCATCAGCATCACTATCATTAGCACCATCACCATCATCATAATCATCATTTCAAATCTATTCCTATATCTCTATTCACACTTCCGCCTTGATTCAGATCTTCAGAACATGACCCTTGACTTATATGATGCATTCCCAATTGGTCTTCATCTTTCCAAGCTTACCACTCTTTGAAAGTACTCCTTATTTTTATTTTAATTGACACATTAATTGTATGTATTTGTGGGGTACAATGTGATGTTTCAACATATATATATATACACATATATCATGTAATGATCAATTTAGAACAAGTAGCATATTATCTCAAACATTTTATAATTTCTTTTTAGTAATAACATTCAAAATTCTCTCTTCTAGTCAATTTGAAACATTCAATACATTATTAAATATAGTTACCCTAATGTGCAATAGGACACTAGAACTAATTTCTTCTGTCTAATTTTAACTTTGTGCCCATTGGCCAAACTCCCTCCTTTTACCCCTTCCCTCTACTCTCCCCAGTTTCTGGTAACCACTGTTCTATTCCCTACTTCTGTGAGATCAACTTTTTAGATTCCATATAAGTAAGGTCATGTGGTATTTCTCTTTCTATGTTTGCCTTATCTCACTTAATATAATGCCTTCCAGATTCATCCATGTTGCCACAAATGACAGAATTACATTCTTTTTTATGGCTGAGTGATATTTCATTGTGTATATGCCACATTTTTCATTCATTCATCTGCTGATAGAAACTTATGTTGATTCCATATCTTGGCTATTGTGAATAGTGGTGAAATAAACATGGGAGTGCAGATATCTCTTAGACACACTGATTTTATTTTCTTTAGATATACATGTAGTAGTGAAATTGCTGCATCATATGGTAGTTCTATTTTTAAGTTTTTGAGGAACCTCCATAGAGTAGTCTTTGAAAATAAAGAACTCATCATGTCCCTCTCCTGCTTAACAAACATATAACAAAACCCATATATTTAGTTAAATATACAAGTTTTGATGATTTGATTACTATTTGCCTTACCTTACTCATCTCACAGAACCCATCTGTTAAGAAACAATACTTCAGCTATTCCAGATGTACACTGCTTGATGTAATTGCTTGATGTTACTAGGCACATAATGGACAAAATTGCTTGATACAATTGCATAAATTTCTTGACACAAAATTCCATCTGGTCACAATCTCATCTTTACCTGGAGAATAACTACTGTCATTTCCTCTGGGAAGTCCTCCCTGGTCCCCTAGTCTAACTAGATGTGTGTCTCTGTTCTTCCAAAATCTGTTCATACCTTCCTCATAGGCCTTGTTGTCTTATACTTATTTGTCCATCTTCCTAAACAGATGTTATGCTTCATAAGAGCAGAGACTACACATCATACGTATTTATGTATCTCCAATGTCTACACAGTGTCTTCCACAAATGAAAATATATGTATATGAAAAGTGAATGCTATTTATAATTTTTTCAATATTTCTTTTGTAAAGCCGTTTTGACCTTGATCTTACTATCTCCAGCAACCTTCCTCAAATTATTATAAAAACATATGGATTTGACTTTCTCAGTGACTCAAACATCCCATCTCAATTTCTTCTAACTGGCACCAGCTAATATTCATTAACTTTCAATGTATTTTTTCCTCTTTCTCTCTTTCATCTAGTGCACCTCTATATTACTTTGAAATTTGAATTGATCTTCCAAAGGTACAGAGGGAAACTCATTTACTCTTTCAAATTCAGATTCACCTATGGCTATTTCTCCCTTGTTTTCCTGGAATTTGCTTAAATATATATATCTATTTGAATTTCTGTTGCTCATATGCATGCAAATACACGTACACACAAACACACACACACACACACACACACGTAATCTTCTGAACAAATTTATCCCTCACTTTTAGTAACATATCTTTTTTAAATCTATACCATTTTTACTTAGTTTCTTTAGCTTACAATAATCTCATCTATCAACTTGATCAAAATATAGTCAGGTGCCCAATCATATGGCCTCTCCCAAACAAACAAACATTTTATAATTCTTATTATCATGCCAATTATACAATGGATCTTTCTTTTGTTATTCTTTTAAGACATCTAATATAGTCTTCTTTTTATATTAACTTATCAGCTTAAATGAACTGCTACTTCATCTACCTTCATTTTAAAATGAAAGCCAAAATTGCTATTGTATTTTAAGACCATACAAAGTGGTAAAGCTCTGTATGGTTTTAAATGATGCATTTGACTGAAAGCCATGGATAGGCAGATTTGAGGGTGTGTTCACTTGGCTAGGGCTGAACTCTGTTTCTCAGAATTTCCATACACTTGCATAGGCATGGGTGTGTGTGCATCTCTTAATAATAGTGAGCTTCAAAAGATATTTTTCATGAGATGTAGACTGTGGAAGTGAAGCAGCAGCCATGTTTTTTATGCTCAAATGCCAGGGCTCAGGCTAATGCATGCTGTTGCTTTTCTTTTTGCTCACCTTAGTGGTGTCAGACAGCAGAGAGTCTAGCAACTGATCCTCCTTCAGCTTTCCCAACTCCTGGGCCAAGTGTATGTTTAACTCTGTAACAAATGACACTAACTTTTCCATGGGACACAGACATAATCGAGGCTGGAGTAAATGAGAAGTGTATAGACTCCGTTCTGGCCTTACGGACTCTAGTTTGTGCTCATGGCTTTCCTTGCACATGTCCTCTAAACTTTACATCCATCTTTACTTCCTGACTGCCTGCCCTAGCATAAAGACAAATCTCTGTAAAAATGTCCTTAAAAAATATGTATATGTGTATGTGTGCATATGTGTGTGTGTGTGTTTGTACATATGTATATATGTACATATATAATCCCACATCAAATGAGGTTGAAATGTTTTCTCTGTCTTAGTAAACTGTAGAGGAAGTCATCCAAAGGCTTAGTGCAATTGGAATGATGTGCTGCATTTACCATGTAAGACCTACTCAACCCTCTCATCCCTTAAATATACCCTCCAGGGTCTAAAGTACACTCTCTTTCTTATGAAAGTGGGAAAAATTTTGAAGAAAATCTCTACCTCCTCTTCCCCATATTCTTAAAGAGCTCCATAGTGTCTCTTCTCTGTAGGCCAGTTATTACAGAGGAAACTGCTATAGTTAAACAGGAATCTATAATTACAATGAGAATCCTGGGGTTGCAGGGACCAAGTAGTGTCATTTAATGTTCAAGGACCAAGTGAGTATGGTTATCGTGTTAGACACAGAGTCAGAACATTGATCAGAATAGTCTGATCCACAAAAATTTGTGTTATTGACAACTTGATTATAGTGTCCCTAGAACTGAAATAGGTACACGACATACTGAAGTCTCATTTGATTTGCGTAAGTGGAAAACTTTAGATCTAGTAATTAAAGGTTGACTTGAATCACCAAAACAAAGAGGCAGGACCCTCAATCAATTTGTAAACTTGAACAAGATTGTAGTCCCAAATTCCTTAAATGAGGAGAGGTGGGTTCCATTAAGGAAGGACCCTTCCACTCTGCAAAATATTTACAGGGATAACCTTCTTATCCTTCCTCAGAGACCTCTAGCCATTTACAAGACTGACTACACATTGGAGAAGAGGAAATAGACTTTTAGGATATTACTCATTACTGAATCTGAGCTGACACTAATTTTTGCAGAACCAAAACTTCATGTTGGTTCACCAGTCCAGGTAGAAGTTTATTGAAGTCAGATGATCTGACTGAGATTCACCTCTCAATGATCTCAGTGGACCTGTTGCAGAAGTCTTGCAACTTTTTATATAACTCAGAAAATGTCTTAAAGTAATCCTCACATGTGAAGTATATGTTGAAAGATCCTACATGCAGAAAGATCCAGTTGATATTTTACCTCTTTTTAAGTGGTAGGAGGGGCCAGATGTAGCAATTTATTTTTAATCTTCGAAGAAATATCTTAATATGTCCCAGTCCACCAAATTTATTTATTATTATTATTTTTTGGGGGGATGGAGTCTCACTCTGTCGCCCAGGCTGGAGTGCACTGGCCGGATCTCAGCTCACTGCAAGCTCCGCCTCCTGGGTTTACGCCATTCTCCTGCCTCAGCCTCCCAAGTAGCTGGGACTACAGGCACCCGCCATCTCACCCGGCTAGTTTTTTGTATTTTTTAGTAGAGACAGGGTTTCACCGTGTTAGCCAGGATGGTCTCGATCTCCTGACCTCGTGATCCACCCGTCTCGGCCTCCCAAAGTGCTGGGATTATAGGCTTGAGCCACCGCGCCCGACCCAGTCCACCAAATTCTTTAAAAATTTTCCAAGGTAGAAGGATCCTTCTTTTTTGTGTATTTTGTTTTCAGACCTCTGGCACACAAGAGTCTTACCACTGTGTTTAGAGTAGTTGCTACTTCCTGCTGACCAGATCCAGTCAGCATAATAACATCAATGTAATGAAAAGCAACATCATTTTTTTCTGGTGGCTAACTACTCTGTTTTTGAGATGTTTATCTAGATTCTGGTTTGCTATTAGGCTTTAGGAGAGACTGAATGCCTGACCATGACCCCCGAATTATCATGCAACTTGAGCTGCTCATCCTAAATTGGATATTGTCTGAGCTACCAAACCATACATTTGTGTGTGGACAGCAGCATGCTGTTATCAAGTGAAAATGATATCTTTGAGATTGGGCTTCAGCAGGTTGTGCGGGCACATATAATTAATATGAGAACGTTTCCGGAAAGCCCATGGTTCCTACTCCTGCAAAACTTACATTCTTTTACTCAACCTTCACCTATGACTTCATTGGGAGTGTCTCTGACTAATTGACTGAAAAGAAATAAGTAGGGTTTGAAATATATGAGTTCTGTTTGATAAGTAGGTTCCATCCAAATGTGACCGGTTGAAATGCTATAGTTCTACTCTGTGGTGCCCTGTTGACTCCAATTAAGGCAAAGCCACTTGATCAGCAGAACTTTGAGCAATATAACCAGTCCCTTTGTTGGAGGGAGAAATAGAGGTATGGTTTATACCAATTTACAAACAGTGGGGTAATAGTTTCACTGAATGTTGCAAAATTCACAATTAGAAAACTAGTCTCAGGGAGAGATACCTGGATAGATATTTCTAAGTGGACAACAAGTTGAAGATATTTATGTTGCATGTAAATGCTCACAAATGTGTGACTGCAAGAGAGGAGAATTTTAATGCTAAGGTGGGAAGATGGATCATTCTATAATTCTTGTCATTATATTAAGCTTATGAACAAAGTGACTGTTTTGTCAGAAATGAGGCCATGCAACATGTACTGCTACTCAGTAAGGCTGAGCTACTCACTAAGGTTAAGCAACTTCTCACTGCCCAATTGCCAATCAGATAAAAACATTTAGCCTGGAATATAACATAATTTACTAGGGGAGAATTAGTTAGCTACACAGTGACAGGTTGATTACGTTGAGTCATTTCCATCTTAGCATAGGCCTTACTTTATTCTCACTGAAAGAGACACTTGCTCTGGATATAGCTTTTCCTCTCCTATCCTCAATGCATCTTGCCAAAATCATCATTCTTGGACTTACAGAAAGACTTACCCACCATCATCGTGGATACCATCATGGTATTCTACCTAACACCGCTTCTGGTGAAGGACTTGTTTCACAACAAAAGAAGTAGAGCAATTGGTTCGTGTTCATAGAATTCATTTTTCTTACCACATTTCTTATGAACTTGAAACCACTGGCCTGTTAAAATGGTTGAATGGCCTTTGGAAGGGTCAGTTATACTATCGGTTAGATGGCACCCCCTGGCAGAACTGGAGCAATGTTTTCCAGGGTGTGGTGTATACTGTAAATCATTATTCAATATATGGTGCTGCTCTCCCATTTGCCAGTATCTAAAAATTTGTCTAAAACAAATGGAAGAAAATAAGAAAAGAACAAGAGTTATTAAATTTAAAAATAACAAATAAAATCAATATAACCAAGAGCTGATTCTTTCAAAAGATAAATACAGTTGATAAATATTGACCACATTGATCAAGGTAAAGAAAAGAAAGAAAACACAAAATTACTAATAACAAGAGCAAAAGAAAGGATGCCACTACAGATTAGACAGTCATAAGGGATAAAAAAGGAAACATTATGAAAAACTTTTTTGTAATAATTTGAATATATAGATTAAATAAATTCCTTAACAGACATAAACTACTGAAACTCACTCAAGGACAAATAGATAACTTAAAATTTTTTAAACTACTAAATTTATTGATTTTGTGATTTAAAAGTTTCCAGAAGGGAATATTTACATTCAGAAAGCTTTAATGGAAAATTCTACCAAAATTTTAAGGTATAAATAATACTAATTCTACCCAAACTCTTAGAGAAAATAAAGGAGGAGTGAACATTCTCCATCTCATTTTATAAAGTCAGCATTACCCTGAGACCAACGCTAGGCTAAGATGTTACAAAAAAGAAGCTATGCAACAATATACCTCATATACATAGATAGATGAATACTAAACAAATTAATAGAAAATCAAAGATAGCAATATATCAAATACCATATATCATGAGCAAGTCATTTTATCCCAAGAATTCAAGGTTGATTCAATTTTTGAAAATCAATTAATGTTGTTTAGAATTGTTATTAGCTAAAGACAAAACCCATATACTTACTTTAACAGATAAAGTCATTCAACAAAATCCAAGATCCATTTATGAGAAAACTCTACAAATATTAATATAAGACTTCATAATACATCTATGAAAAACCTGCAGCTAATATTATACTTAATGGTAAAAGATTAATTTTTCCCTCTGATAGTGGAAGTAAGTCAAGGATGTCTTCTCTCACCACTCTTACTAAACATCATATTGAAGATTATAACCAGTAATAAAGAAAAGAAAAAACTCAAACAACTTGGAAAACAAAAAATAGAAATGCCTTTGTTCACAGATCCCGTGATTGTCTATGCAGTAAATCACCAAAAAACAGTAGAAGAAAATATTACTAGAATTACCGTGTGAAGAAAATGAATTTAGGAACTTTCCATGGTACAAGGTCAATGTAAATAATCAACTTTATTTCTACATATTAACAGTGGAAAAATTAGACACTGAAATAGAAACTAAGGTAATTTACAATGTCATCAAAAACGGAATATCAGAACATGTGAAGATAAATTTAGTAAAACCTGAAAATTCATGTGTAAAATGTATATGCTTTGAACTATAAAATTTAATGAGAAAAATCAGAGAAGATATAAATAAATAGAGATATATGCCACGTTAATTGACTAGAAGAAAACATTTTAAGATATCAGTGCTCTCCAGATTAAACAATAGAGTCAATGCAATCTCTACCAAATCTCAGCAGGGTTTTCTGGGTAGAAATCAATACGTTGATTTCTAAATTTACATTAAAAAGTAGAGGACCAAGAAGAGCCAAGCTACTTTCATAAAAGAAGAAAGGTCCAGAAATCACACAACCTGATTTCAAGACTTAGCTGTAAGTTTACAACATAGAGACATTCTATCCTTGCCTAAAGGACAAATATACAAATCACTGGAATGTAAGAGGGGTGTAGAAATAGGCCAACAAATATATGGCCAATTGATTTTTGGCAAAGATGACCATGTAATTCAATGGAGAAAAGGTAATCTTTTCAAAAAATTATGCTGGAAAATTGGATGCCCATATGCAATAAAAATGAGCTTCAATGTATGCTTCATATGACTTATAAAAATTAACTCAAAATTTATCATGGATTTTAATGTAAAACCTAAAATTATAAAACTTCTAGAAGGGATCACAGTAGAAAATCACTGTGGCTCTGGATAAGACCATAAAAATATAACCCATGAAACAAAGTGAATAAATTGATTTCATCAAATACCAAATGTCTTTTTTTTTTTTTTCTAAAGTAACCATTAAGAAGCTGAGAAGATAAGGCAAAGACTGGGAGAAAAATGACATATCTGATGCAAGTGACCTATTTATATAAAGTACTTATATCCACAATATTAACAGAATTCTCACAGCTCAATTAAAGAAAGTAAGATCCAATTTTTAAAAATCAAGAAAAGATTTGAGCACACACTACATCAAAGAGGAAACATGGATGGCAAAGAAGCACTCTATTAGTAATAAGGGCAATGTAAATATAACTACAAAGAGATGTTGCACCTATTAGAATGTGAAAATCAAAATGCAAATAGACGGCACCAAGTGCTGATAAGGAGTATAGCAATTGCAACTCTCATACATTGCTCCTAGAAAAGCAAAATGGCACAGAAAACTTGGAAAACACTTTGACAGTTTCTTAACATTAAAATACCTACTTACCTACAAGCCAATAATACTGTTTCTAGGCAGCTTTCCACAATAAATAAAAATACATGTCTACCCCAAGACCTGTATGCAAATGTTCATAGCAGCCTTATACTTCACACCAAAATTATAAACAACCCTAATATCAATCAATTCATGAGTGGGCAACTAAATTGTGACGATGGTTATTACTAAGCAATAAAAAGAAGCACACTGCTGATACACGTAATGACATAGAGGACCCTAAAAAGCATTAGGCTAAATAAAAGAGGTTACACACAAAATACTGTGACCTATGATTACCTTAATATCACATTGTAATAAAGGCAAACATATAACCACAGAAATCAGATTAGTGGTTTCCAAGTCTTGGGGATGATAGGAGGGAAATAACTACAAAGGAACAAGGGAGGACTTTATTAGGATGATGTAACTGATGTAGTGGATATTATGTAAACGTCCATAATTGACCTGTATTAACATTTCTAGGTTAATATTCTACACCTTGATTGTTGTGAAGGTTATATGACTTTGTACATTTGTCAAAACTCAAAGAATTTTAATTCTAGAAAGAATAAATTTCACTGTTTGTAAATTAGTGCTCCAATACACCTAACTTTTGAGAGAAGGAGGGGAGTGAGGGTTGAAAAATTACCTACTGGGTATACTGTTCAATATTTGGGTGATGGGTACATTAGAAGCCCAATCCTCACCATTACACCTATAATATCCATGTAACAAGCACATGTACCCCTTGAATGTAAAATTTTTAAAGAGAAGTAATTGAAGAAAACTATAGATACAAATGTCCATATGGCCACATGCTTTCTTATTTACTGTTATGACCAATGAAAAAACTTCAGATGGGTGTTAGATTAACCAGAGATAGGTAAAGTGCTCAGCCACGTTAAGGGTACAGGAAAGGATAATCTAGTATATTATGGTTTATTAATGTATTTATTATTCTCCTATCTCCTGCTCTCAGTTCTAAATCTCCTTGTTTTAGATGAGGTTTTTTTTTTTTTTAATTGAAACTGCCAAGTGTGATGAAAACGTATTTCACCCAACAATGGCATTGATTAAAATATGAAATGAATGCTTTTAAATACTTTCAGCTAAAATACAAAATAAATTTTCTTATTGCAAACATAATCTCCCTTTGTAATGTTACTTGAAAAGTTGACCAACTACATATCAATATTATAAAACAGTCATGTTCCAGGGAGCAATTCTTACTTAGAGGGCTGTCACTACTGATTATATAAACAGATCATGTTTTCTCAGCATAAGCTCACTCGGTTTATCACAGTTTCCCTATCTAACAAAAAACAGCTTTCCTATCTAACAAAAATAATTGATTTCCTTGTTGATTTGCCTTATGTGTTAACATTTCTAATGTCTTTTGTATAGATATGTTACTAATGACACTTTCCATAGTTATGAAACCAGAGAAGTGATGAGTATAATTTGCCTTTGTCAACCACTGATTATCTCTGCTAAAGGAAGTGCAGCTCAATATGACTAGATAAATAAACTTCTTTTAAAAGCTATTGGTCTTCAACCCTGGCTTTCCTTTAGTACCACCTGAGGAGCTTTAAAAAAATACAGAAACTTAGTGTCACATTTCCTCTCCTCTCACCCCAGATATTTTAGTGTCTCGGATAATGCCCAGATGTCAGTACATTTTTTTTTGAGACGGAGTCTCGCTCTGTCACCAGGCTGGAGTGCAGTGGCATGATAGAAAACACAGAATTAAGCTATTTTTTTTTCCTTCTTTTGACCTTTATAAGAACTAAATATGAGTGGAAAATTGATTGATATTAATTTCACTAATAGAGATTCCTCCCACCTGCTCTGAAAGCAAGACATGAACAGTGAAGGAGTTCTGGGCATCTGATATGGTTTAGATCTGTGTCCCACCCAAATCTCATGTTGAAATGTAATCCCCAGTGCTGGTGGTGGGCCCTAGTGAGAGGTGATTGGATCTCCTGCTCTGGCCATGTGAAGTGCTTCACTTCCCATTTGCCATCTGCCATGATTGAAAGCTTCCTGAAGTCTCCCCAGAAGTCGATGCTGCCATGCTTCCTGCACAGCCTGCAGAACTGTGAGCCAATTAAACCTCTTTTCTTTATAAATTACCCAGTCTTGGTTGTTTCTTTATACCAGTTTAATACTTATAATTTCTACAATCTTGAATTTTTAACCTAACAACTTTTAACTATCCTCTACTGTCTTGATGTCTCTCTTACTTACTTACCTAACTTAAATTCTAAGGTCAGTCATCATAAACATTTCCTTGTATATATCCTCAGCTTCCCTGCAACATCTCTGACTTTATGAAACTTGTTTGGCCAAGTATATCCAATGTATTAATCCCTACACTCTTGCAGCTGAATGTGGCTGGAGAAAAATACACAAACTATTGATTGATTTTGCTTTTAATACATGACCAGGAACCTTATAGCAGTCCTTTATGCTTCCATACAATTATACTATATGCAATTATAGACATTCTTTTCTTAATTAGACACTTTTCCCCAGACTCAATCTGAGCTAATTATTTTATATCTTACAGAGAAAATTGAAACACTTAGAAAAAAACTTGTGCATATTTCCATCACACATCTTCCAACCTCCCAGCATTAGTTTTCACACCCTCTCCCTTATAAATGTAGTACCAGAGATAAACCATGCATGCTTTTTTTTTCTTTTCTTTTTTTTTTTTTTTTTCTCTAAATCCAGTTTCTCCTCTTCTGCACTGGTTCCTCTCCTGAATCACCTAATTAAGAACATCTTTCCAGCAATTCACACCTTGAAATCCCATTTTGAGTGTTTACTCATTACTGGATCTTTTCCATTGACATAGAAGGTATGCTGCAATTTACCCTCTCCCTACCAAAATCAAAACAAAACCAAAAAAGAACAAAAGGCTAATTTTTTTTAAGATCTTTCATTTACTACCTCCACTTCCTTTTCTCCCATTCTCTTTGAAGTCACTCCCATCAGATTTTACCCTCACCATTCCACTAAAAGTACTTTCCCAAGGTCACCAGTGATATTCAAACTTATAAATCCAGTGGTCGATCCTAAGATCTCATTTTAATTGACATATCAGAAGCATTTGATCTGGATGATTAGTTCTTCCTTCTTAATATACATTAATATGTTATGAACTAAATGTTTGTGTCCTCTCCTAATTCCTATGTTAAATCGCTAACCCCAATGTAACGGTGTTTGGAAATGGAGGCTTTGGGAGGTAATTAGTTATAGATAATGTCAGAAGGATGGGACTCCACGATGGGATTAGTGTCCTTAGAAGAAAAGAGACCACAACTCCTACTCTTCACCCTGTGAGGACACATCCAGAAGGTGTTCAGCAAACCAGGAAGTGGTACCTCACCTAGAAATAAATCAGTGTGCATGCTAAACTTGGACTCCCCTCCCTCCAGAACTATAAAAATTACATGTCTATTGTTGAAGCCACATAGTCTACAGTATTTTATTAAAGCAACCTGAGCTAAGATAATATATTTCTTTCTTTCTTTTTTTAAGTTTTCACACTATTTGGAACTATATCCTTTTTTTTTTTTTTTTTTTTTTATCTTTAAGTTTTTGGATACATGTACTCTACGTGCAGGTTTGTTACATAGGTATACATGTGCCACAGTGGTTTGTTGCACCTATCAACCCATCTTCCAGGTTTTAAGCCCTGCATGCATTAGGTATTTGTCCTAATGCTTTCCCTTTCCTTTCCCCCCACCTCCAAAAAGGCCCCCATGAGTGATGTTTGCCTCCCTGAGTCCATGTGTTCTCATTGTTCAGTTCCCACCTTTAAGTGAGGACATGAGGTGTTTGGTTTTCTGTTCCTGTGTTAGTTTGCTGAGAATGATGGCTTCCAGCTTCAGCCATGTCCCTGCAAAGAACATGAACTTACTCTTTTTTATGGCTCTATAGTATTCCATGGTGTATATGTGCCACAGTTTCTTTATCCCATCTATCATTGGTGGGCCTTTGGGTTGGTTGCAAGTCTTTGCTATTGTAAATAGTGCTGCAGTAAACATACATGTGCATGTGTCTTTATAGTAGAATAATTTATAATCCTTTGGGTGTATACCCAGTGATGGAATTGCTGGGTCAAATGGTATTTCTTGTTCTAGATCCTTGAGGAATCTCCACACTGTCTTCCACAATGGTTGAACTAATTTACACTCCCACCAACAATGTAAAAGTGTTCCTATTTCTCCACATCCTCTCCAGCATCTGTTGTTTCCAGACTTTTTAGTGAACAGCATTCTAACTGGTGTGAGATGGTATCTCATTGTGGTTTTGATTTGCATTTCTCTAATGACCAGTGATGATGAGCTTTTTTTCATATATATGTTGGCTGCATAAAAGTAGCCAAGACAATCCTAAGCTAAAAGATCAAAGCTGGAGGTATCATGCTACCTGACTTCAAACTCTACTGCAAGTCTACAGTAACCAAAACAGCATGGTACTGCTACCAAAACAGATATATAGATCAATGGAACAGAACAGAGACCTCAGAAATGATACCACGCAACTACAACGATCTGCCCTTCGACAAACCTGACAAAAACAAGCAATGGGGAAAGGATTCCCTATTTAATAAATGGTGCTGGGAAAAGTGGCTAGCCACATGCAGAAAACTGAAACTTCTTTACATCTTAAACAAAAATTAACTCAAGATGGGTTAGAGACTTAAATGTAAAACCTAAATCCATAAAAACTCTAGAAGAAAACCTAGGCAATACTATTCAGGATGTAGGCATGGGCAAAGACTTCATGACTAAAACACAAAAAGCAATTGCAATAAAAGATAAAATTGACAAATGGGATATAAGTAAATTAAAGAGCTTCTGCTCAGCAAAAGAAACTATCATCAGAGTGAACATGCAACCTACAGAATGGAAGAAAAGTTTTGCAATCTATTCATCTGTCAAAGGTCTAATATCCAGAATCTCCTAGGAACTTAAACAAATTTGCTAGACAATAAACAACCCCATCAAAAAGTGGGCGAAGGATATGAACAGACACTTCTCTCTTTCTTAATCTATGTTGTTCATGCCTCAATTTCTTCCCGACCCCTTAATGTCAGACTATCCATAGGCTCATTCATTGTTGCTGTGTACTTCTCTATCTGCAGTCACCATGTTTGTTCCCGTCAGATTCCATGACTTTAAATATAATCAATGCACCAACAACTGCTAAATTAACATTTCCAGTTCACACTTCTCTCCCAAACTACAGATTCATATATTCAATTGCTTATCAACATCTCTACCGGTTATTTTAACAGAGATTTCAAATCAACATTTCCAAAATGAGCTCCTAACCTGCTCACCCTCTCCCTAACCTGCTCCTCCAGAAATTTGTCTTACTCCATGTCACTCACATTTCTACCCTTTCACTTGCTTAAGCCGAAACCATTGCATTCCATTTTGAGTCTTCTATTTCTGTAGCAGTCACATCCATTCTCTAAGAAATATTGTTTTTATAAAATTTCAAAATCTGTCCACAATCCAACCATTTCTACCTTCACAGCTTCCACCCTGGTGTAAGCCACTACTATGTCTATTGTGATACACTTATTTGTTTTCCTCACTTCTCTCCTAATTTCTACATTCTGCTTTAACAGAGTGGCCAGAGTGAACCTTTAAAAACTTAAACATAATCATGTCACTACTCTCCTCAAGACATTCCACTCAGAGTAAAAAACAAAGTCCTCACGTTGCCCACAGGATAGTATATAATCTGACCCTGCTGATGCTTTCTGACATGTTTTCCTCATCCCTTTCGTGTTCTCTTTTCTTGAACACCAGCTTCCTTACCATTTTTAGAGCATGTTAGTCGTGCTCTTATCTTAGGGACCTAGACTGGTGTTTTCTCTTTCTGTTGTTTTCTTTTCCCGAATATCCGCATTATCAACTCCTTCACCTCCAGCAAATCTTAGCTAGAAACTCATCTGCTCAATGATCTCTATTTTGATTTACAAATTAAATTCAACAGCTCACCCCTGAAACGTCTATTCTTACTTACTGTCCTTTATTTTTGTTTATCTACAGAACCTCCAACATTCCAAGATAGTATATAGTGTAGCTATTAAGTATGTTGCATCTTTGATTTGTCTACTAGACTGTAAGCCATATGAGATCTGAGAACGTATTTTTTCAATGTATCCTGAGTGCCTAGTGTTGTATTTGGCATAGAGAAGGCCTCAATAATATTTGTGGATAAAAAAATGAACAAAAAACAAAGGAATGAATGAATGATGAATGAATACCTCTACTTGCACAGGACTTCAAAATTTACAATGATCTCTAACATGTTACTATACTTGACTCTCATTCTAGACCTTTGATAATGTAAATATTGCTACTCCTACTTTAAAATGAGTCTTCAAGACCTGCTAATCTCTTCTGTCTCCTAGTTAGAAACATGAACATAAGATAAATTAGAAATCATAAAGTAAGTTTGAGCTTAGTCATTATGCTTCAATAAAAAATGACATATAAAAAAAGAGAAATTGGCTATTATCCAACTGAAGAAATAACTTAATTGACTCAGGTTTTAAATAAATCATTGATGAGTTGATTTAGATCACATAAAAACTGACATGAGAAGCAGTAAAATGAAGTAATTTATTCCAGTAAAGTGAGTGTATGTTTTGCTAGGACAAGCTTCTTACTCAGATAACTTCTTGTAGCTTTTCTATTAAATCTGTATCAGTGCCAATCTCAAATATCCTTACGACATGTCTCATATTAGTACCTTGTAGTATAGCCAGAGTGTTTTAAAAAGCTTGTGGTTTTGATGAGATTTAGAATGAAGACCTGCAGTAGAGATGGTGTAACTGATGAAAATGCAGTCCTGCACAGTCATTGTTTCCCACTTAGAGTTTCCCCGTGTGCCTGCACTAAAAGGCAGGCAAAACAACAACAACAACAAAAACCCAAACCAACAAACCACCCAACCAGCAAACCTGCTAACAGAATTACTCTTTGTTTGGTGATGGCTGACAGGCTTTCTCCCTACCTTGCCTTTCACCTGAGCCACTTATCTCTGTGGTAGCGATGGTGTCTCCTTGGTAATGTTCTTTTTGTATGATCCAATATGCATGGCCAAATTTTTTCCATAGTCAGTTTGGATTGCCAATTATCATGACAATAGAATTTTCCAGCAGTCTATATTGTGTCGTTTTGGCCTAACATGAGCCAGGATACAAGAAGATCCCATGAAGAAGTTGGGGCAATTTACAGTTTTCAATCAGGTCACTGAACTTGAATCCGCTAAAGCTTCTCCTGCTTAAATTTGCTGACATATTCTCCTGCTGAAAATATTAAATTTGCTGACATACTCTCCCAGTCTTCTGATCTTTAGAAGGAAGCTAGAGATGGTGTTGTCCTCCCCTCCATCTCTTTAGAATTCAAATGATTTCATTTCTTTATAACTAAAGATGGACATTTTTCAACAACATTGGAGTCTTTACCAGATTTTACATTTGAGTCAGGGATAATATCAATTAACCACTTCTCAGGATGTTATGCAAATGGTAGGATTACTTGTAACTGGATTCAGAAATTCAGCAAGTGTTCCTGAAAATAGTGCCTCCCACAAAGGCTGAAGTCATGGAAGCACTTAAGTTATAAAACTGAACAAGATGCAATGAAGCCGCTGCTAACTAGAACATAGTCTGATGGCTGAAGATAGAGGGGGGACACAAAAATCAGTCACAAAATAGAGTTTGGTAAACTTTATAACAAATTTATGAAATAATGTGAAAGTATAAAAAAAATGAGAAAGTTAAAACAGTATTTTTGGAATGAGATGCCTTTGGAAAAGAAATGACAGTTGAGCTGGGAACCACCTACTGGGAGTATTTTTCATCACTTCCAAAACCAAGATACCCCTATGTGCAAGTTCTTGTCTATTTTATAACCCACACAAACAGTATTCTGCAGTTTGTTCACTTTGAGAAGATATTTAATAGCTGCTTCTCCAGTTGAAAAGTTGAACCTGTAATTAGAAGGCACGAGTTTGTCCTCAGAGCACAGAAGCTGGAATTGTGACTTCCTTCTTACCTCTTCTGTGCCCTACTCACACAATGACCAATGAGGTTTGCAGTCTGCAGTTTGTGGCTAGAAGGGCAGTGGAGGTAGGTTTCCATTCAGACTACTACCAAGAGTCCCGTACTTTATTGCTAAGAAGTGACTGATTTTGATATAAAATCATAGAGTTATAACTTTTAAATAACTTCCAACTTTTGAAGTATGCCTCTGCTTCATCTCCAGAATGCTTTAGCTATTATTACTCTTTTTCTGTGGCAATCCTCTCTATTTTTTAAAATGCTCTTGCAAAAGTGTTTATGCTTACCAGGTGTCTTCTGTTTCTCTTCCAGACAATACCTATATATGACCATCAGCTTAGAAAAAAAGAGGCCTTAAGTAAACTAGCCAATTGATTGGTCCTTAAAGAATCAAGAAAGAAGATTCAACAATAGTCACATAAAAATAAGAAGGTATTCTATCTCAAAAGGAGCAGATCCTTAAAAAAACAAAAATTAAATAGACATGGGTATGAATCCTAGCTCTGTCATCTATGTGAGTTTACACAAATTATTTAATCTCTCTGAATCTCAATTTTCTTATGTAATAGAGAGATAAATATCTCCTACATTTAAAAAATTATTGTAAGCATTAAAGAAAATATCTGTAAGTCACCAAATACAGCACCTGGTACTTAACAGGTACTTAATAGTATATTAATTAGTAATGAATGCTATTCAAATGCTAGGATTGCCTGTAACTAGCTTCAGGCATTTGGTGAAGTAGCATAGTCTACTTCAAAATGAGCTAGGAGCTAGGCAAACGGAAGCCTCCTTCTGATGAGACACACATAGCATAATAGAAATTACACTCAGTTTGAAATGAGAAGACTTGGGTTCTGATTTAGACATTACCACCTACTAGCTGTATATTTTCATAAAAAATACTTAAACTCCTTAAGTCTGTTTTTTATATAAAGCCAATGCTAACATTATCTTAGTAACATTTTAAATATAAATGTGGTGTTTGTATAATGGAGCCTACACTGTGAAGTAAAAAAAATGCAAGAAATGTAATCATATCCAAATTTATATGAATCATAGAGCATGCCTATTGGCTAAAAACTATTAAATTATTTTAGTAGCCCCTTATTGTGATCTATGACTGCCCATAATCATGGGAAATAAAGAATATGTGCTTCTGATAGTTGCCTATAAAGTAAAGTTCAAGTGATCAAATCCAAAAGTGAAAAATAAGCAGGACTAAGCTCTGATTTTTTTATAATCTTGCCCAAATTCCTATCTAAGGGGTCTGGGGAGTCATGCCCTACAAACCATAAATTCTCATCAGATAGATTTTATTTAACCCTGGATATTGTTACTTACTTTCCAATCTGACTGTGTCATAACGAGGAAGAAAATCAAAATATTTTACCCCAAAACATGTTTCTCTGACATGTCTTGAAATAACCCTGCAAAGCTGTCCCTTGTGGGAAAAATTCCACATTTTATAGAGAATTCTCTTTCCCCTTGTTTTCCTTCCTTCCTTTCCAGATCCAAGGGATAATCAACTAAGAGCCAGGCACCCTTTTAGGTCTGATAAGAAATATTTTACAACCTGCTCTCTCTGAAGTCTGCTATCTGAGAGCTTCCTCTGTACAAGGATACTTGGCCTTCACAATCCTTTATCTTAACCTGAACATTTCCTTTCTATTGATCCCAGGTCTTCAGATAAACTCAGCTAATTGTCAACCAGAAAATGTTTAAATTTACTTATAACTTGGAAGTCCCCCCACCAGCTTTGAGTTGTCTCATCTTTCTGAACCAAACCAATGTATTTCTTAGATGTATTTGATTGATGTCTCATGCTGCCCTAAAATATATTAAACCAAACTGTACCCTGACCACCTGGGGCACATGTTCTCAGGACCTCCTGAGGGCTGTGTCACAGGCCATGGTCACTCATAATTGGCTCAGAATAAATCTATAAATATTTTACAGAGTTTGCCTCTTTTCATCAACAAACACACACAAATAAATGATTTTAAGACTCATTCCTGCCAAGGTATTATTTTTATAATATGGCACCATTGTTGCCTTTTGTGTTGAAATAACAAAAATTTTCTCAACCTTAGAACTTACTAAGTAATACATAAATAAATCTTCAGAAAATATATTATCTAGTATATATTGACAGTTCTCCAAGATCTTTTGACATTGAGAGAGAGCTTATTAAACTCACTCTAACAGAAGACATCAAAGGAAATATGTTCCAAATTAATGACTGTCTCCTTTCAAAGATCAGGTGATAATAATTCACTTAGTCTAGATAAAAAAGTCTAAATCATCCCATAACAAAATTCGTGAATCAAAATTGAGCGATTACTATGGAATTATCACTAAGAATAACTTTTCTAAAATTATCGGTAATTGGATTTTATATTTCTATTTAAACAATATTCTCGTCAATACTTTAATGAAATCACATGTTCATTTTTCTCTAAAGTCTTTTAAATATTTTATTCTGTGCTTGTAAATGTAACTTCTAATTATTTTAATTTTTCAGTTTTGGAAATGTAGTAAAAATAGTTTTTTTTAGAATCCATCTGATTTCATGTTTATTTCCCATATCTTCAGGAATTTACAGTGTTTTCTTCACCCCTTTCTCCATTAGTGACATGCTTTTTCCCTCCCTCCTTCAATTCCTGCCATCCATATTCATATAATTTCCCTAGTTCTAAGCCATTGCTTGTAGTTTGGATATACAACTACAAGGTTCATATTGAATTCTGTGTTTATTTCCTCCTCTTTGTTTGGAGCATCAGTCCTGCCTTTCTTGCCCTGAATCCTGCCAGTGCCGCCCAAGTTTGCCTCTTGTCAGTAGTGCTTCCTTCTCTGGCAGACATCTTCAGAGGAGAAAACAGGTGGCACCGATCCAAGCATGTGTGATAATAGACATGCCTGGTTTCCTAGGTAGGCAAAGCAGCAGCAGCTGTGGTTATACCTCCATATAGCTGGGGAGAAGAAAGAAAGAAAAGGAAGAGATGAATTTAATGAAATTGAAGAAACTCTTCAATTTCCCCAAGTCACCAATACAATAGAAGATATGCTAGGTGAACTGCTTTTCTAAAACAAATTTTAATTTGTTTTGTTATTAGTAGTCACTTATTGGTGCCTATAAAACTGTTGTTTATCTATATGCTTGCTATGGACTTTGTGATAATTCCTTTGGATGTGTAATGTGTCTTAGTTCTTTACATAAAATAAAGCTTAGCTCTCTAACTGAAGCCAAGATTATTTCTTATTGTTTGTAAATAATTTTGGAATCAGTGATATTCAAGTAAAATATATATACAGTAAAAGTATATAAGTATATATATCTATATGTGTATGTGTATATGTAGAAAAAAGAAAGTTACCCATTACATCTAATCCATTCCCCAGAAATAATCATTTGAAACAGTTTAAAATGTACCTTAAAACCAATTGTAATCTAAAATCTTAAAATTTTATGAATATGCTTTAAGACCATTGACATGTAGCAGAAGTAGACAAACAGCACTTAAATTAGCATAAATAAAGTCTGTTTATTAACAACTTGCTATAGCAAGGATGGCAGCCAATGTCACTTTGCTATAGATAGGGAGTCAGACAATGTTGCTTACATTTGGCAGATACTCAAAGGCAGTCAGGGTTGTCAAGAGTTTTATAGTGAAAAAAGGAAAGGCTTCAGGTTTCCCCTAATGGGAGGCTGTTTGAATGGGGGTGGTGGTGGGCTTACTGGAAGTGGAGCATCCTATGTGATTAGTTGGGAAGCATGTTTGGCTTTCTCTGGTTGATCCTGAGTTGGGGGCAGGTAAGAGATGGGGAGAGGACAGGTGAGCTGAAGTCTTGGACCAAGTCAATCATCAAAGTATGATTGCTACGTAAGTGTAGTTTGACTTCTGAAATTAGTTGCTGCAGAAGTTGTTGCTTGGTTTCCAGGGCTGGTTGCTACAGGGTTGTAGGTCATTGTTCTCTTTTACTTATATTGCCTGCCATTGTTCAGTTGTATATCCAGCTTCTCAGTTAACACATAAATCAATTTTATTTCTACTACGTAGTTTACCAAATTATTTCAGAGAACATGTATAGGAAATTAGAAATTAATAAAATATAGGAAGATAATTCTATGTGTTTCACATCACATTTAAATAAAAGAATCTTTTCTGTGTGAAAATAAGGAAAAGCAACTCATTCTGAACAATTTAATATTTCCCATTGTGGTGACTTATAATCACAGAAAAATAATCAGTGTTAGAAAGGTAAAGTCCATATTACTAAAGAGTCACTTAAAAATATATTCTTTAAAGATACAAGTTCTCTTAGGAACACAAATAAGGTATTAGTGGCCCACAACCTGGGGCCAGGAGGAAGTGTTTTCCCTCAGGGGTATAGAATTTCATATCCATCCAATTGCATTATGGGTGGTTTTGCCCTGCTTTGGAAGCATCTGGTGGAGACTGCTTCCCAAACAGGATATTGAACAAGAATTCTGTTCTGGTATGACAATAACCACAGGCAGATTCTGCAAATATTCATTTAGTGATAGTGCCTGCTTAACTCAATACAGCCTTGTTGTCACTTGTCAGGTAAATCAAAGGCACATCGTGTGTATTAAATGCCTGATATTATCTAAGTGTATCAGCCATGCTCGAGTAATCCCAAAGGTTTAATTTAAAGAGAGAATTAGAAAGCCTGTATTGTATAAGAGTTGGGGGTCTAGGACATATGTTCCAGAAATAGGAAATTGCAAAGTGATACATGCGAATCCTCCCCCTTTGCAATTTTAATATCTTAGTTTATTGGACATATGAATCAAGCTAGAAATACAGTTTTATTTTATGATAGCGTAAAATATATTTAAAATTGCTCTCTGCCCACCCAGCTTTGTTTAGAGCAATGGTTTTCAAATTATTATGATAATTATATTTCAGAACTCTTAATATTTATTTTCCATTTTTCTCTCATGTTTCAAAGCGGCATATCTTTTAATCTCACAAATACCCCACCTTTATTTTTTTTCTGACAATAGTCAAATTCTATTTTATTATTTTGTTCTTGTTTTCTTTTTTCTCTCCTAGAACTAAAAATGATTTTCCAGAACAAGACATTTTCTTGAATGTTAATAGCACATTCTCAACATCTTTCTCCACTCCTCACTCTCCACTCAGTCCCCCTAAAAATGATGAGCTCTGAACATTGTTTAAAACATTGTTCTAATATGATATTTCACAAAAAATTTCTCTAATCGCTATAAAATGTGGTAAAGAATACTACACCACAAGAGGTGGACAAGGAAAGGAATAGTTGAAAATAGGGGAACAGATTAGGATACTAATATTTAAGTTATGTTAGCTATATAATTGTTAGAATTAACACACTTTGCTATTGGTTTTTTAGTGAAGAATATTTTGTGTTTGTTAAAATATTGCTTAAAGGAATACAGAAGTGAGAAAATACAGTGTTGAAATGATGACATCACTTTAATCTCAGTGACATGTCTGGCATTTATGTGTGTGCTATGTATATATACAAAGATATTTATCAGGAGTGAGTAATACATGAGCAATGCTTTTCATTCTTTTCTTGAGCACTCCATCTGCTCTATTGTTTGAAATAATTAACTTCCTTTAACATAGAACCTTGGCTTATGAAAAAGAATTTTAAAAGATCAAAATAATTTATTAAGCTTTAAAAACGTTTGAAATTCTAATTGCCAATAGCTATATTATTCTGTTCCAAATTTTTGCTTGTATTTGTGTGTGTGTGTGTGTGTGTGTGTGTGTGTGTGTGTATGAAACCACTTACGTAAAACAGGAGGCAACTTTGGAAACACATATCAGAAGGAGGCGTTCTTTTCATAGCCTCATAAGAGTCTCGGTTTAAACAACGATTTCATCAACATACAGAATCTTGTTGATCTGTAGAACAGTTTTCGTCATTGATGAATAAAACAGTATTTTAGGAAGGGCATAAAATTGCTGAATCATTTGTAAAGTGGAGTCAGAGCTCCACAACTTAAAAGACAACAAGATCATTTAAGTAATCATCCACAACTTGTGCCACAGTCAAGGCAGACATGATAATTGTTTGACTACTTCGCAGAATTTGTTTTTATTCTGCATTTTTCAGTGTTTCAGCGAGTAGTAGATGGTATATTCAAAACAGGACTGTTGGAGGCTAGTTCATTAAAGGGGCAATTTATAAATGTAAGGATAAGATGTAGAGAAAACACAGAGGAAAAGGCAGTACTGTGGACCTAGTAACAGAAAAGCTGTTATCACACTTAGGCTCAAAAAGCCAAACAAATTCACGCGCGCGCGCACACACACACACACACACACACACACACACACACACAAAGGTAGGAGTAATTCCTGGCACGCATAGAAGCCAAAAGGAGAGAGTTGGGTAGAGCAAGCTGCCATGAGAACAACTGCCATCTTGAGTTGAGGAAATGGAACTGGCCTAAGGCAACCCCACAGAGAAAGATCTAGAGTAATAAAGATCCTGAATCCACTCTCCTGTCTGCCTCCAAGCTCCTGCTGGACTCACAGTCATTCAAATCTTATCAGAAAGCAGGGAATTGGAACACTTGTAGCCGCATCCATACAGGCCAGCCTTCTGAGGCAGAGAGGAGTGGAGATGGGTGCAGAATGGATTTCAAGAGCCACACAGAAGATGCCATGCAGCACTGGAATTATTACCTGGAAGACATCAAATCAAAATTACAAGAAGGCAACTCTGGTGTTCGCTGATATTAGAAGAGTGTAAAAAATGTTAACTTTATTTAGGCATCCATGAATTCATTCAACAACTTATAGTTAACATTTAGATGAAATACTTTAATATTTCAGGCACTACTGTCAGAGTTGGGATTCAGTTTTTATGAAGCTGATGGTGTGGGAAGACAAATACCAATCAATTGATATCAGCTAATGGTAAGTGCTGTAAAGACAACAGAAAAATCTGATGTGACTTAGGGTTGCAGGTTTCCTTTTAGGTACAATTGTCAATGAAGGTGTCTCTGAGGGGATGGCACTAAGCTAAGTCCTGGAAGATAATACAAGCAAAGTGGATTTAACAACATAGAGGCAACTTGTGACATTAATTTAAAAATCTTGGGAAAGTGACCGTGGCTGGAGATCAAATGGGGTGAGCTGAAAACAGAATGTGAATCAAGGCAATGAAGACTGTACTCAGATTTTAAGAAGGGAAAATTAAAACATAGATAAATAACAAAGACGATGTGAAGTCAAGGAAGGTTTTTCCCTTATTTGTTTTCATTTTACAGCAGAGAGTTATTACAGCTTATTTGTCTGTCAAGAATGATCTGATTCAGAGACATGTGAAGAATTCAAGAGAAAAAGCTCACAATTACAAGTGTTAAGTCTTTAGAAAGGCAAGAGGGATGCAAGAGGGGAGCACAGTTGTAACGGTCAAACTTTGACAGAACCGTTTCACTATGAAAACAACTGAGACGGGCAAGAATATGAGGCCACATATGGTAAGTGATTACATTTAGTGGGAAATTGAGCATTTCTGTGTAACTTATTCCTTTTTATCTATAAAGCTGTGTCAAATTAGTTATTTAGCGTTTTGAGAAAGTTTGAGGAGGGAAGAATAAATGTGACATAATCCTGTATGAGAGTGGGAAAGAGTATGCTAGGAAATGATTGACAAGCAGTGCAATAACCTATTTAGGAATTGCAGGCATCACTTCGGGACAGTAGCTGTTCCTATTGTGTAAGTGTCTGTAGCAATATCCAGCTACTCAGGTAAAGACGAAATGAAAGTGGATGATTGGTTTCAACAACTAAACAGGTGGAGACAATAAACGAAGATGGTAAAAGTGCTGAAATGGTTTTAGTTGAGTAGTTATCATACGGATCATGGACTCTAAGGAAGTAGGGATGACAACAGGGAAGAGATAGAATGGAGAGAGAATACCATTAGCTGGAGGCTAAAATCATCAGTGAAAAAGAATAAGGACCAAGAGGCAAGTCAGTGGCATCAATAAAAATAGGTAAGTAATAAATTCAAAGATATATGGGTCAAAGGAGCTGGGATTTCTTTTTTTTTTTTTTTTTTTTTTTTGAAGTATAAAAGTGGACTTAAACAATTGAAGCTAGGCAGAGGATGGTGATATATAGGAAAGGTGACATCATCAAGGCTATAATCCGAAAAACTAAATTAGTAACTGTTTTGCCTTTGTTACCCCAGAATCCAACATTAACACAACCCAGGTGAGGGTGAGAACTTCCAGCAGCGACACAAGTTAGTTGTTCTGCCAGCCAAGTGTTCACTCACACAGCGCACCAACACTTCAAATGTCGTGGATCTAAAACTGAACACCTCATCATTGCCTCCAAACTGGCTTCTTTCCCCAAATAAACTGTTTCTGACAATTTTTCCAGTTCTTAAGCACATAAACTTTTGCACACCTTTCTGTTACGTTCCCTATATCATAAATACCGTTGAGAGTTTGAGAACATAATTTTTTACCTTTTATTTTAGGTTCGGAGATACATGTGCTGGTTTTTTACGTGGGCAGATTGCAAGTCACAGGGGTTTGCTGTACAGATTATTTTATCACCCAGATAATAAGTGTAGTACCTAATAGGTATTTTATTTTATTTTTTCTTTTCTGAGACAGGTCTGACTCTCTCACCCAGGCTGGAGTACAGAGGCATGATTTTGGCTCACTGCAACTTTCACCTCCTGAACTCAAGTGATCCTCCCACCTTAAGCTCCTGAGTAGCTAGGACCACAGGTGTGCACCACCATGCCCGGCTAGTTTTTGTATTTTTTTTTTTGTAGAAATGGGATTTTGCCACGTTGCCCAGGCTGGTCTCAAACTCCTGAGCTTATGCAATACACCACAATAGATATTTTCAGTCCTCACTCTCCTCCCACCCTCCATCCTCAGTAGGCCCTGGTGTCCGTTGTTCCCTTCTTTTTGCCCATGTGCACCCAAAGTTTAGCTCCCACTTAAAAGGGAGAACATGTGGAATTTGGTTTTCTCTTCCTTAATTAGTTGGCTTAGGATATTAACTGCCAGCTCTATCCATGTTGCTCCAAAGGACATTATTTCTTTCTTTTTTATGGCTGCGTAATATCCCGTGGTTATATGTACCACATTCTCTTTATCTAGTCTACCATTGATGGACATTTAAGTTGATTCCATTCTTTTGGTGTTGTGAATAGTGGAGTGGGGGTTTTTGAGGAAGAAAGGGAAAGAAAGCAGTTTGATATAATGAAATTGGGGAACATAAAAGATTTTCTGCAAAACACTTCACATACACATAACTGAGAGCTAACGCAATGTGACTAGGGAATTAAATCTAATGAAGTCAACAGTGGAAACTTCTAGTTTACACATGAATGACATTCACATATTTTCAGTGAATATGTCACTTCCTGGTAACTCTCCTTATTTCAAGATTACAGCTATTAAAAAAACTAAATTTCTATCCATCTGATTCCAGGAATAAATTATTTTTACATAAGTAAATTTTAAATTATATATATATATATCATATGTAACATATATAATATATATTTTCAAGTATATGCATATAAGTGGAGAACAATAGCAGGGCTAATCAAAATTTATTTATTAATTTTAATTAGTTAAAATTAATAACAATAACTTATTATTAATAATTAATAACTTAATAAATTAATTTTAATTAGTTAAAATTAATAACTCTAGTTAAACACTAACTAGAGTTAGTGTGTTTGCGTGTGTGTGTGTGTGTTGCATTTAATTTTTTCTATAAAATTTTTTTTTTATGTGTGCCTATAATTTTTTCTACCAAACTGGTAGTTAAGAGAATTTTTTAGCATGATAACAAAGACTCATTATGAAAATGGAACCCAGGAAGCTATCGAAGCTGAAGAGAATCTTTGAACTTCCTCTCTGCTCAAGGTATCCACCCCCCTCTAAATGTGGAGAACATCGCCTCTCAAATTAGCATCCACTGACTTGTCTTCATGGCTGTAACATTTGCTATAATAAATGAAACAGCCATATATTTTGACTTTATGAGTTTGTCTTCAATATTTGGAAACAGGCTAGCTTAGAAAATGAATGTAAAGGGTTTTTTAATTTAAAAAACTGCATATTTAAATCACATAATACTGCTGTAAAAATCTATAGTTTTATAAATATTCATTAATATAGTAGTATATCAAATAATGAAAACCTTAGGATAAGAAGAAATTATATCTGATACCAAAGTCCTGTTCCTCAGAGGACTCTTAAATTGTTTCTGTTTTAATTTCTTCTGGTATTCATCTTTATATTTTCAGGTAATCTGCTTATTCCTCTATTTCTTAATATGTCGATTTTAGACAATATGCCAACTTTAAACAAATGTATTAATATTCCCATAGGAAAGATGAGGACTTTTTTTTCCTTTTACTTCCCCTTGTTCCAGCTGTCTTTCTTCAAATAGTTGCTACTTATTATTTTAAATGTTCATTTTTAAAATTTTATATTTTTTAGTCATGTAATGAAATAACTATGTTTTATTCTCAACATTTAATGTTATATATTTCTTTTCTTTTTTTTTTTCTTTATTTTGTTTTGTTTTGTTTTGTTTGTTTTTTGAGACGGAGTTTCACTCTTGTTGCCCAGGCTGGAGTGCAATGGCGTGATCTCAGTTTACTGCAACCTCTGCTTCCTGGGTTCAAGTGATTCTCCTGCCTCAGCCTCCCTGGTAGCTGGGATTACAAGCATGTGCCACCACACCACACTAATTTAGTATTTTTAGTAGAGACAGGGTTTCTCCATGTTGGTCAGACTGGTTTCGAACTTCTGACCTCAAGTGATCTGCCTGCCTCGGCCTCCCAAAGTGCTGGGATTACAGGCATGAGCCACCACACCTGGCCTAGTATCATATCTTGATGTGTCACGTTGTAAAAAAAGGGCTACAAGCACCCCTACCCTTTCTTAGACATTTCCTCCCTGCTTTTTATTACCTAATTACTGTCAGTTGCACTATTCCATTTATATAATGATGGTATGTACACCCACATTCCCTTCTGCAGTTGAGTCATCATTGCTTTAGCATTGGTTGACTCTAAAATCTGTAATTTTCTTTTAAAGGAGCATTTACATTATTACTAAGATTCCATTCTGTCACTAATAGTGTGTTGGGATTATGTTCCTTCCCCACTGGGTCCAAAATCTCAGTCTCTGGAGCACCTGAAAATTGAAGTTCCCTGCATGAAGGAAAAATAATGTGTTTTCTTACAGTTCATAAATTGTTTTATGCCATATTTTGTTTACTCTATATGAAAGCAATTAATTCCTAATAAGACCGCCTTTATTGTTGTGTAATGTTTGTGTGTGTGCGTGTGTGTGTGTGTGCACGTGCGTATTTGCTTTAAGAGTCTCTTGGTTTTATTTTCTTCCACTACCTACCTCTTATCAAGTTCTCCCCCTCCAGAATCCTCCTGTGGGATGGTTTACTGTCTAGATGTGCTATACAGGTATCCTACAGAGGTTTCCCTACATTGAAATTCTAGCCTAAAGACTGTTCTCTAGGTTCCATGACTTCCTGTTCGTTAGCTTAATTCTTTGGCTTGCCAAATCCTGTTTTCATAAGATGCCAGTAAGATATTCCACAGAACGTAATATTCTCTGGTCTTCTGTGTCTGACAGTGATTTATTTATTTACATTCCACAGTTGGTTGTGCATTTTCTAACTATAGAAGCCTAGGTTCAAAATTATTTTCTCTTACAATTTGAAAGCCTTCTTCCACAGCCTTCAAGTATTCATGGTTTCTGATATTTCTTACACATTTGTCAGTAACTTGTATCTCTAGAAAGCTTTGCATATTCTTTTCATCAGTGCAGTTCAGAAACTTCTGAATGATGTATACTGGAACAATTTTTTATGCATTTTGCTGGGAAGCTCCTGGATACTTTTTATCTGATAACGTATTTTCTTCAGTAATGAATATTTCTCTTTTATTTTTATTTATTTTTTCCCTGTCCGTAGTTCTTTGATTTCTGTTATTCAAATCGCTAACAGTTAGTTTAGTGTTGTACTTTCAGTACTGTAGAGAATGTTGAAGAATAAATTGTTCCTCAGGGATTTGGGGAAAGTTTTAGAGGAAGGAGGGCTTGATAGGAGTCCTGAAACAGATGGCAAAGGTTGTGATGCAGTGGTGGTCGAGGTGAATGTGTAAAATCAAGCGCAGACCAGCATACAAACCAAAGATGGAAGTTAATGGATCGGTTCATTTTTTTCATGAAAGAGTTTTATAGCGGAAGATTAGTAGGAATGATGATTCGCAAGAATGATCATGTTGAGGAGATCCTTGAGTTCAAGCCCCAGAATAAATGTCATCATATGTAAGGGAATGTCAGTGAATGTTTTTAAGCTGGGGAGTGAAACGACTAAAAGTACATTTAAAAGAGCAGAATGTTAGGTTAAGGAGGAGAGAGAGGGTGGAGATGAGGAAAGAGGCAATGAAACAATATAGAAGGCTTTAACTGAAACAACTGCTCTCCCTGCTCTATTGTTTGATGAGAACAGTAGTCCCCTCATCACTTCTGAGTCCACAACACTCTCCGGCCCTTTGCTTAAGCCATATCCTGGCCCTCAAAGGCTATTATCCTCTCTTTCCCCCCAGATAATACTGTACACCCACTTCAAATCTAGCTAAGCTCTCTTGTTCCTCCATTCACTCTCTCACCAGCCCCTCAAAAAGTTAGAATTGCCCTCCCCTCTTGGATGACATTTCCTTTTTTTAGTACATCTATTATTGGTACCTTTACCTTGCATAACTGTTACTTATTCTGAACCCGTTCCTTTCCAAAGTCCTGGAGCCAGGGCACTTTGTTTCATTCTCTTATGTTCAGAAACACTTTGTGCAATTGAAGTTAGAAAGTAATGGCGAGGTACATTTTGTATAAGTTTCATGACTTTACTCTCTTCTGGATGATCTCAGTAGAGTTAAACACAAAGCATGTAACGTAATTAAATTCAACTGTGCCACTTGGACAGGCTAAATCATAATACTGACATCTCAAAGATTGTATTCTGAAACAATGATCTGCTGAATCAGTATTCATCAAGTTTAGTGATATAAAATAAGATTTCAATTATCTATGTGAGAAAATATCCTATCCAAAATACATAAAGTAACCTGAAAGCATTTAAAACTGTCTGTATTTCTAGGCACTACATAGCAACACATACAACCAAGAGTCAATTAAGCTGAGAGAAGCCTAATAAACCGTTATCTAAATACCAATGCTTCAATACTTACCCATTCACAAATAATGTATAGCCTGAGATGGTAGCATATCAATTTAATAAGGTTGATCAATAGAAAATTAAATCTTTTTGAATGAAGACAAAATGCCCATGGAGACTTTGCATAATAAAATAAATGTAAGGCCTGAGTCTAGAAATAAAATTCTCAAAATTATAAATTGACTTTTCATTTAGTTCTTAACAACGTTATTAAGTAATATTTGACACATTATAAACATTATGTATATTTATATATATTACATATATCACATAAGTAACTTATAAAGCTTAATAATAAAATAAATAACCTCCCTGAACTAACTACCCAAATTAAGATCTAGAGCGTTCCTGACACCTAAATTTCTATCTGTGTCTTCCTATCTACTCTTCTTCCTACTCTCAACCAATTAACCACTTTCTGGAATTTTAATTTATCACCCACTTGCCATGTTATTATTCTTATCACATAAAATATGTAACTCCAGGTAACAGATACTTTTAACTCTGTTTCTGAGTTCTCTAAAATGGTATTATGGTGAACAATGTCATCTTTGACTTGCTTTATCCACTGGCAATTATTTCTACATTTCATCCACATTTGGTATATGTAGTTGTTCTTTCATTTTTCACTGTTTATAGTATTCTCCTGAAAAGGGGGCTTTTAATTGATTCCAATATTTTGTTCTTTCTTTAACTTTTATTTTAGGTTCTGGGGGACGTGTGCAGGTTTGTTACATAGGTAAACTTATGTCATGGAGGTTTGTTGTACAGATTATTTTGTCTCCCAGGTACTAAGCCTAGTACTCATTAGTTATTTGTTCTGCTGCCCTCTCTCCTCCCACTCTTCACACTTAAGTAGGCCCCAGTGTCTGTTGTCCCCTTCTTTGTGTTCATGAGTTCTCGTCAGTTAGCTCTCAATTTTTTACTCTTGGTAGTGACATTATAGATTTCTTTTCTTTTGATGGTCAGGTATTAGAGTTGTTTAGGGGCAAGGAGTTGGTACATACTGAAATAGAATTGCTGGATCATTTGGTATACGAATGATTAATCTTACGAGATTGTGCCAAATTTCTTTCCAATATATTCCTTTGCACCACTGCACTCCAGCCTGGGCTACAAAGCTGCTAGACCCTGTCTCAAAAGACAAATAATAATAATAATAATAATAATAATAATAATAATACAGTATGTAAGTTAGCATTGATTCACTTTCTTGACATTAGTCAGCATTTAATACAACAGTATATAAGTACAATGTATAGAATAAATTAAATATGTTAGAACCTTATAATGGTAGGAAATAGAATACAAGTAGAGTTTCAGGCTAAGAAGAAGTAAAACTGGACAAAAAAAAAAGGAGATTTGCACTTGGCAAAAATAAAGTTATAAACTATATATTAGCTGTAGGAAATCAAATATAAATTATAAAAATATAATATCAAAAGTATAAACATTTGCCATAAAATGTAGAGAAAGTTTCATTCAGGCATTTGAGACTGAGCTCCAAGAAATTAAAGCAATAACGAATAAAAATTAATTTGGTTAAATACACCAAACTAGGCTTATACATACAGGGCACTCCACAGAAACCCCTGACATCATGCATTGTAAATCTGATGGACCAACACGCTATTATTGCCCTAACAAATGTGACACACTGAGGTGGTGCTCAATTTGTCTACCCAATAGATATGGCTAGAATTCTTACCTATCCCTTCTCAAATTCCTTCCCTTTACCATAAACATGGCATAACCCACTGGATGCCAACATCTAACTAACTGAACTTGTAGACTGTAGTAAACTCAGAAGTACTTTAACAGTAAAAGGCATTTTGGGCAATAATAAGTAAATATTTACACTTTAAATATTTGGTGTTTGGTACTATGGGTATATTCAGAAATATTTAAAAATGTATTTCCATTCAGTGAAACAAGATGAACAGAAGGAGTTGGCACTGAAGTTTTGTGTTTGTTTGCTTGTTTTGTTTTTGCTTTTGTTTTTTTTACTTAAAACACATGTAAAACATATACAGCAATAGTTTCTGACACTATAGAACAGCTTGCTCATTAAAACTTCATGTTTTCTTAGAATGGAAGGAATGACGGTAAGATTTTGAGAATAGCTTTAGTCATCGTGAACAACGCTATTCCTGTACTAATCATTTTGTGAATGCTCAAACAGGACAGATTGCTCAGGAATTAGAAAGCCAGCACATTGTACATCTTAAAAACTTATAAGTAGCATGCATTGAAAATTATACATTTCAACAGGAATCTTTAAGGTATAAACAAATTATCACAACACATGTATTTGGTGTTGTTGACAATCATTGACTTATTGAACTATTTTAAATTTTTACTAGTTGGCCACTATAAAAAGATACATATCAGTGTTAAATTTGAATATCATATTTACAAATGTATGTCTTTCAAATGCATAAACTTGTCAGACCAGAAAGGCAATTAGATTCTTTGGGTTTTTTTTTCTTAAGTCTAGAAACTTAGCTAACATTGGTGTTATTAGGCAGATGAATAATGCCTAATATATTCAGTCAAACATTTCATAAGATAATCCAAAAAAAATGCACAGGTCTGATTTTTTTCAATAACATCATATAATCTTTGACTTATATAGAAAATGATGTTTTAATTATTTAAATGGTAGAATACTTTTCCCAATCTTTTGACAGAGTAGAAACTGAAAATTGAAAATAGTAATTAAATATCTCAAGTGTTTGTTTACCTATTACCTAGAAAAGCATAAGAAATGCAAATGAGAAAAATAAATCAAAAGAGATGTGTGAAGAGGAATTTTCAGAAATCCTTAACACCTCAACATGTGTATGTGTTTAGAGAATGGTACTCAAGTATGTGCATGCACATTTTTAGTCAGGAACAATAAATGCTTCCAAAGTACCTTATATTTACCTCTAGTTGCACTTCTTCAGTTGTAATGATATTTTACATGACTGTCTACACTTGCTGCTTTACAGCAGGCTACAAAGATTTAATTACATCACCATTTAAATGTCAAGATGTTCTGTATACATACTGGTGTTAGGAATTACATCTGTGTCTGATTTCCAATGGAGGCAGAACAAGTGGCGTAACTTTCCTTTTTTTAAAATTATTATTGTGATTATTATTATGATTGAGACGGAGTCTTGCTCTGTTGTCCAGGCTGGAGTGCAGTGGCGCGATGTCAGCTCACTGCAAGCTCCGCTTCCTGGGTTCACACCATTCTCCTGCCTCAGCTTCCCAAGTAGCTGGGACTACAGGCGCCCGCCACCACACCTGGCTAATTTTTTGTATTTTTAGTAGAAATGAGGTTTCACCTTGTTAGTCAGAATGGTCTCCATCTCCTGACCTCATGTTCCACCTGCCTCAGCCTCCCAAAGTGCTGGGATTACAGGCGTGACCCACTGCGCCTGGCTGGCATAACTTTATTTTCATCAATAGCGTCAAAATATGACCTGCCTATTGCCCTATATTTTTGAAAAAAGATGAGGTAAAATAGTAAATAGATGTATTATGTCTTACTTGCCATTGTCAACTTTTTTCCTATTAATAGTATTTTAAAAGGTAATTGCTTCCTGAATGCCTACAAAATGAAGAATGATTATAAAATCCTATAAAGTATAATAGCACGGTTATTTAAAAGATATTTAAAATAAATGAAAATACTGTCTAATAGTATGAATACAATAAAAATTCATGATTTTCATAAATATGTAGGTATGTAGATATATAAGCTTATATGTTCAAAGTAAACAACAGAATAGAAATATATCAAGATATTAATGATGGCTATCTTAAGATAGTAGTACTATGGGTAATTGTTTTACTGTATTTTGGTATTTTAACCCTTTAAACTCTAGTGTTTTAAAGGAAAATAAATTTTATGTTTACCTTATTTTAGAGTAAATTACTTTTCACCTTTCACGTATTTCCATAAACTTCACAATGTCAGCCTCCATTATGCCCACAGTAGAAGACACAAAGGCTATTACCCATAGGTTTTTGATGATATTCTGTAACAGATATGTAATCATCATTACACAATTACGCCATACAAACTGAATCCTATAACCTATATTGACTTTCTTCCAAAGCAGAACAAATTAGAAAACTCTAATTTCATCTTCAAATGTTTGGTGTAATATGCTCTAAAGTATTGTTTATAATTATCTCAAAGGCAAGTTTATGTTAGCAATGAAGCAGAAGGTATTTGATTGTTAAAATGTTTATGCAATTATGTTTTACTTAAGAAAACTGAACAATTTTGTTCATGGAATGGGTTGATTTATTCAGTGCATTTTAATATTAAAACTAACAAAACATAGATCTAATCCTTCACTCAAAATATAGCTAACAAATAAAATCTACTATAGCACAGTTAATATAACCACATGATTAAATCTAATATACTTTTATAATATTTGAAATATAACCATTTAATCTTATCAAATAAAGATTATGTTATAAAATATGTATTTTCAGATTCTTGAAAGGTTAATATTTTCTTATTGTAAATTTAGCTTATTCAGAAACAGGTTTCTTAAAATAAGAATGTAAATAATTTATATATGAAACACCAGGCTTAATGTAGGGCTCAAATATTGTAATTCCAAATGAATTACTGAAAGAAAGAAAAATGCGATAGAATTATTAGTGTTGCATGAAAACTAGGCTTAAATATTGTATAACTTAATCATTTCCTAGACCTAGCTCTACAAAGATTACAAAGTGATTTTGTCTAGCCAAAGGAAGCAGCTACTTTTTTTTGTCAAAGTACCAAAGTACTCTTTGTTAAAATGAAGTAATTATATATGTTAGTTGTCTTAGCTGAGTCTCCATTCCAGTTTTATTAAAACTAAAACCAACAAGCATTCTCTATTTTTCTTGTTATTACTTAAAGTTACCTGTACATTTGAACAGGGCACAGGAATTTAACCTTTAAAGTACATGCTTTCTTTTTGGAGGACAAGTGCTTCACAGATGCAAGTATCACCATAAAACATTCCCTGCAGATTCCTCTAGTGCATTCATGATCGTGGCATCATCTTCTAAAATATAAAGTAGCATCTGAAAATCAGTGAAGTATTGACAACATAAAAAGGAGTTAACACTATATTCAGTGAAATGTAAAGATTTAAACAGTGTTTACAATAATGAGTTTCCGTATGCCAATAAATTAACGTATGTATTTTTTATAACCACTTTATTATTTAGGATATACATTCCACAAAATGTTAAAAAATACATACCAAAAAAAAAAAAAAAACCACAATGGCGTAAAGAATAATAAAGTGCTCTGCATGTGTCTGAAGTCCCAGCTTCTCCCCTCTTGTTGCTTGGCCTTCTATGGGGTGCCTCCTCCTCAGGGTCCAAGGTGGCTCATGCATGGCTCAGGACCACACCCCAACCTTAGAGAAGCAGGAGGGCAGTCAGTAGCACACTCCTGTCTTTTATATACACATCCTAGAAATTGTACCCTGTATTAGTCTGTTCTCATGCTGCTAATAAAGACACACCCAAGACTGGGTAATTTATAAAGGAAAGAGGTTTAATGGACTCAATTAAATCCACAATTCCAGACAGCTGGGGAGGCCTCACGATCATGGCGGAAGATGAAGGATGAGCAAAGAGACATCGTACATGGTGGCAGGCAAGAGAGAGCACGTGCAGGGAATCTCCCCTTTATAAAAAAAAAAAAAAGATCTTGTGATCTTGTGAGACTTATGCCAAGGACAGCACAGGAAAGACCCGCCTCCACAATTCAATTACCTCCCACCCTATGACACGTGGGAATTACGGGCGCTACAATTCAAGATGAGATTTGGGTGGGGTCACAGCCAAGCCATATCATACCAAATATCTTTTAATGGATTTCCTTGACCAGAACTTAAATTTCAGAGCTACAACCAACTACCAAGGAGACTGAAAAATGTAGGCTCCATTTTGGGTGGCTGTGTGACTAGTTAAAAATAAGGAACTCTGTCTCTATCAAAGAGGGAAAAATATATACTAAGAGAAACCTACTAGCCTCGGCCGTAGTCAGACTTACACAGACTGTAAAAGGCAAGTCCCTGAAAAACTGCAATGGTAAAAAAAAGTACTGAAACATAAAATCATGTCTTGATTTGGAGATTATACCTGTACTAGCCTGAGCATTATTATTTTGACTATTATTCAGTATAAAATATGCTTATCATAGCATCAAATTGAGGTGTCAATTTTGGAATATTTTCCAATCACTTAAGAGGGGAGGCTCAAACTAAAGCAGTGGTAAAGCATATCAGAAGGAATCAATTACAAATAGTATTAATTTTATTTTTAAAATACTTACTATTTATTTAGGCTTAGTTAACATTTTCCTTATTTGCGTTACTATTCCTTTTTATATTTTGGCCCTTCTTGGTGGAAATATTCTCCTTCTGCCGAAAGCACGTATTTTAGATTTTCTGTTAGGGTAGATTTGTTAGTTAGTGGTAAATCTCTTATGAGTAAAATGTATTTTGCTCTTATTCTTCAAAGATAGGTTTGTGGACATAGAGTTCTAGGTTTACAGTTATTTTCTATTTTTTTCAACTTTTATTTTAGGTTCAATGAGTTCATGTTCGGGTTTGTTACATGGGTAAATTGTATGCCACTGGCGTTTGGTGTACAAGTGATTTCATCACCCAGGTAGAGAGCATAGCACCCTGTACACAGTTTTTTGACCCTCACCCTCGTCCTGTGGATCACCCTCAAGTGGGTCCTGGTATCCATTGTTCTCTCTTTATATTCACGTGTACTCAGGGTTTAGTTCCCACCTATAAGTGGGAATTCATGCACTGTTTGGTTTTCTGTTCTTTTATTAATTTGCTTGGAATAGTGGCTGCATCCATGTTGGAAACGACATGATTCCATTTCTTATGGCTGCATATAGTATTCCATGGTGTATATGTACCATATTTTCTTTATCCAGTCCACTGTTGATGAGTATCTAGGCTGATTCCATGTCTTTGCTATTATGAATAGTGCTAGGATTAACATATAAGTGCATGTGTCTTTTTGGTAAAACAATGTATATTTTGGGGAGTATATACCCAGGAATTAGATTACTGGGTCAAATGGTGGTTCTGTTTCTTTGAGAAAACTTCAAACTGCTGTCCACGGTGGCTAAAATAATTAACATTCCCAGCAGCATATTTAAGCATTCCCTTTTCTCCACAACCTCACCTTGCTAATACCTGTTATTTTCTGACTTTTTAACCATAGCCATTCTAACCAGTGTGAGAGAGTATCTCGTTGTAATTTTAATTTGCATTTCCCTAATGATTAGTAATGTTGAGAATTATTTTATATGCATTTGCCATGTATATGTCTTTTTTTGAGAAATATCTATTCACGTCCTTTGCACACTTTTTTAATGAAACCATTTATTTTGGCTCGTTGATTTAAATTCTTCATATATTCTGGATATGGGACCTTTGTTGAATGCATGGTTTGTAAATATTTTCTCCCATGCTGTAGGTTGTATGTTTACTCTGTTGATCATTTCTTTTAGCATGCAGAAGTTCTTTAGTTTAATTAGGTCCCACTTATCTATTTTGTTTTGTTGCAATTACCTTTGGAGACTTCATCATGAAATCCTTGCCAGGGCCAACATTCACAAAAGTATTTTCTAGCTTTTCTTCTAGGGTTTTTATAGTTTTAGGTCTTACATTTAAGCTTTTAATCTATCATGAATTGATTTTATTATATGGTGAAAGGAAGGGATCCAGTTTTAATCTGCATATGTTTAGCTAGTTACCACAGTACCATTTATTGACTAGGGAGTCTTTCCGCTTATTGCTTTCTATTGCCCATTTTGTTAAAGATCAGATAGTTGTAAATGTGTGGCTTTATTTCTGGGTTCTCTAACCTGTTCTATTGGTCTCTGTGTCTGCATGGTACCAGTACCATGCTGTTTTGGTTATTACAGCCTTGTAGTATAGTTTGGAGACAGGTAGTGTCATGCCTCCAGCTTTGCTCTTTTTGCTTAGGATTGCTTTGGCTATTTGGTCTCTTCTTTGGTTTTACATGTATTTTAGAATACTTTTTCTTAATTCTGTGGAAAAAAATGATGTGGTAATTTGATAGGAATAACATTGAATCTGTAAATTGCTTCAGGCAATATGGACATTTTAACAAAACTGATTATTCCTATCTTAGAGTATGGAATGTGTTCCCATTTGTTTGTGTCATGTCTGATTTGTTTCATTAGTGTTTAGATCTTTCACCTCCCTGGTTAGCTGCATTTTTCGGTATTTTATTCTTTTGGTGGTTATTATGAATGGGATTGCATTCTTGATTTGGCCCTCAGCTTGGACATTATTGGTCTAAGTAGTATAGAAATGCTATTGATTTTTCTATATTTATTTCATACCCTGAAGCTTTACTGAAGTTGTTTTTAAGTTGTAGGAAACTTTGGATAGACTACGAGGTTTCCTAGGTACAGAATCATATCATCTGTAAAGAGAGATAATTTTACTTCCTCTCTTCCTATTTGGATGCCTTTTATTTATTTATCTTGCCTGATTGCTCTGGCTAAGACTTCCAGTATTGTGATAAATAGGAATGAATGCTGAGAAGGGATATTCTTGTCTTATTCCTGTTTTCTGGGGGAATGCTTCCAGCTTTTGCCCATTTAGTATGATGTTGGCTGTGGTTTTGTCATAGATGGCTCTTATTATTTTGAAGTATGTTCCTTCAATGGCTAGTTTGTTGAGGGTTTTTAACATAAAAGGATGTTGAATTTTATTGAAAGCCTTTTTCTGCGTCTATCGAGATCATCAAGTGGTTTTGTTTTAGCTCTGCTTATGTGGTGAAACACAGGTATTGATTTGCATACATTGAAACAACCTTGCGTCTCAGGAATAAAGCCTACCTGATCATGGTGAATTAGCCTTTTAATTTACAGCTGGATTTGATTTGCTACTGTTTTATTGAACATTTTTGTGCCTATGTTCATCAGGGATAACAGCCTGAAGTTTTCTTTTCTTTTGTGTCTCTACCAGGTTTTGTTAATATCAGAATGATGCTGGCCTCATAGAATGAATTAAGAGATAATCCCTCCTCCTTGATTTTTTTTGAAACATGTTGGTAGTATTGGTACCAGTTCTTCTTTATATGTCTGGTAGAATTTGGCTGTGAATCTTTCTGGCCCAGCACTTTCTCTGGTTGGTACATTTCAATTTCAGAATTAGTTGTTGATCTGTTCAGGATTACAATTTCTTCCTGGTTCAGTCTTGGGAAGTTGTATATCTCTGGGAATGTATTTATTTCTCATAGGTTCTCTAGTTCGTGTGCATAGAAGGGTTCACAACAGTCTCTAAGTTTTGTTTGTTTGTTTGTTTTATCCTGTTGGGTCCGTGATAATTTCTCCATTGTCATTTATAATCATGTTTATTTGAGTCTTCTCTATTTTTTCTTTATTAATCAAGCTAGTGGGCAATCCATATTATTTATTCATTCAAAGAACAAGCTTTTGGTTTCAGTGATCTTTTGTATGGATTTTTGCATCTCATTTGTGTTCAGTTCATCGCTTGTTGTGGTTTTCTTTTTTTTCTGCTAGCTTTGGGGTTGGTTTGCTCTTGTTTTCTAAGTTCCTCTAGGTGTGATGTTAGATTTGAGATCTTTCTAACTTCTTTCTGTAGGTGTTCAGCACTATAAACTTTTCTTTTAACACTGCTTTTGCAATATCTAAGAGATTTTGGTATGTTGTATCTTTGTTTTCATTAGTTTTAAAGAATTATTTATTTCTGCCTTCATTTAATTGTTTATGCAAAAGTGATTCAGAAGCAGTTTGTTTAATTTCCATGTAATTTTATGGTTTTGAGAAATATTCCTGGTGTTGATTTCTATTTTTATTGTGTTGTGGTGTGAGAGTATGATTTGTAGGATTTGGATCTTTTTAAAAATCTGTTGAGAATTGCTTTATGGTAGAGCATATGGTCCATTTCAGAATATGTGGTGTGTGCACATGGGAAGAATGTGTATTCTGTTGTTGTTGAGTGATGTATTCTGCAGATACTTGTTAGGTCCATTTGGTCAGTGTTGACTTTAGGTCCCTAACATCTTTGTTACTTTTCTGTTTCAGTGATCTGTCTAACACTGCTACTGGTCTTTTAGGTCTGAGATTCTTTCTTCAGGTTAGTCTATTCTGTTTCTAATGCTTCAAATTGCATTCTGAAATTTCTGTAGCAGGGTGTTGAAATTTCCCAAATATTGTCTAGTTGTTTAAGTCTCTTCGTAGGTCCCTAAGAACTTCTTTAGTGAATGTGGGTGCTCCCATGTTGGCTGCATACATAGTTAAGATAGTTAAATCTTCTTTTGAATTGAACATTTTGTTATTATGTAACACAATGCACTTCTTTGTCCTTTTGGATCATTGTTGGTTTAAAGTCTGTTTTGTGTGAAATAAAATAGCAACACTCTTTTGTTTTGTTTTGTTTTGTTTTCTTTTAAAACTTTTGTAAGTTTATTTGAACAAATAGAAATTCATGAATTGGGCAGCATCAAATGGTAAGCAGTTCAGGGCTGCACTGAAGGTATGCAAATTTTTTAAATTTATTTTTTATTTCAATAAGTTTTTGGGGAACAAGTGATGTTTGGTTACATGAATAAGTTCATGTAAGATTTTGGTGCACCCATCACCCAAGCAGTGTACATTGTACCCAGTGTGTAGTCTTTTGTCCTCCAAACCCCTCCCACCCTTTCACCTGACTTTGCAAAGTCAATTGTTTAATTCATATGCCTTTGCATCCTCATAGCTTAGCTCCCAATTATGAGTGAGAATATATGATGTTTGACTTTTCATTCCTGAGTTACTTAACTTAAAATAATAGTCTCCAATTTCATCCAGGTTGCTGTGAATGCCATTATTTCATTCCTATTTACGGCTGAGTAGTATTCCATGGTATAAATATACAACATTTTCTTTATCCACTCATTGTTTAATGGGCATTTGGGCTGGTTCTATATTTTTGCAGTTGCAAACTATGCTGCTATAAAGGTGTATGTGCAAGTATCTTTTTTGTATAATGACTTCTTTTTCTCTAGGTAGATAGCTAGTAGTGAGATTGCAAGATCAAATGGTAGATCTGCTTTTAGTACTTTAAGGAATCTCTACACTGCTTTCCATAGCAGTCATACTAGTTTGCATTCTCACCAACAGTGTAAAAGTGTTCCCTTTTCACCACATTCACGCTAACTTCTACTATTTTTTGATTTTGGTCATTCTTGCAGGAGTGAGGTGGTATCATGTTGTGGTTTTGATTTGGATTTCCCTGATAATTAGTGATGTTGAGCATTTTCCCATATGTTTGTTTGCCACTTGTATATCTTCTTTTGAGAATTGTCTGTTCATGTCCTTAGCTTGGTTTTTGATGGGATTTTGTTTTTTTCTTGCCGATTTGTTTAAATTCTTTTTAGATTCTGGATATTAGTCCTTTGTCAGATGTATAGATTGTGAGGATCTTCCCCCAAACTGTAGTTATCTGTTAACTCTGATGATTATTTCTTTCCCCTTGCAGGAGCATTTTAGTTTAATTAAGTTCCATATATTTATCTTTATTTTTGTTGTATATGCTTCTGTGTTTTTGATCATGAAGGCTTTACTTGAGCCAAAGGCTAGAAGGGTTTTTCCAATATTGTCTTCCAGAATGTTTAGGATTTGGGGTCTTAGATTTAAGTCTTTGATCCATTTTGAGTTGGTTTTTGTATAAGATAAGAGATAAGGATCCAGTTTCATTCTTCTACATGTGGCTTGTCAATTATCCCAGCACCGTTTGTTGAAACAGGGTGTCCTTTCCCCACTTCATGTTTTTGTTTGCTTTGTTGAAGATCAGTTGATTGTAAGTATTTGTGTTTATTTCTGGGTTCTCTATTCTGTTTTATTGGCATATGCGCCTATTTTTATATCAGAACCATGCTGTTTTGGTGACTATGGCCTTATAGTATAGTTTGAAATCAGGTAATGTGATGCCTCCAGATTTATTCTTTTGGCTTGGTCTTGCTTTTGGCTCTGCAAACTCTTTTTTGGTTCCATATGAATGTTAGGATTTTTTTTCTAGTTCTGTGAAGAATGGTGATTGTATTTTGATACAAATTTTAATGGTGGTATTTTGATGATGGTATTTGATGGACATTGAATTTGTAGATTACTTTTGGCAATATAGTCATTTTTACAATATTGATTCTACCCATCCTTAAAGATGCCCACTTTGACTACTTCTATTCAACATAGTACTAGAAGTCCTAGCCAGATCCGTCAAACAAGAGAAATAAGTCAAAGGCATCCTAATTGGTAAAGAAGAAATCAGACTGTTACTGTTTTTTGATGATATGATCATATACCTAGAAAACCCTAAAGACTCATCCAAAAAATCTCCTAGAACTGGTAAATGAATTCAGCAAAGTTTCAGAATAGAAAATTAATGTACACAAATTAGTAGTTCTGCTATATACCAACAGTGACCAAGCTGAGAATCAAATCAAGAACTCAACCCCTTTTACAATAGCTGCAAAAAATAATAATAAAATACTAAGGAATATACCTAAGCAAGGAGGTGAAAGATTTCTACAATGAGAACTCCAAAAAACTGCTGAAAGGAATCATAGATAACACAAACAAGTGAAAACACATCCCATGCTCATGGATAGTAACACTCTTTTTTGGTTTTCATTCGTTTGATAGATCTTTCTCCATCCATTTACTTTGAGCCTTTGGGTGTCCTTGCATCTAAGAGAGGTCTCTTCAAGACACAATTCAGCTGGGTCTTGCTTCTTTATCCAACTTCCACTCTGTGTCTTTTAAGTGGTACATTTAGCCAATATGAGTTCAAGGTTAATCTTGATATGTGAAGATTTTATCACATGGTGGTGCTGTTAGCTAGTTGTTATGTAGACTTGATTATATAGTTGCTTTAGAGTGTCAGTGAGCTATGTACTAGGCCACTGGAGTTGGCAGGTATTAATCATTTGTTTGTATGTTTAGCAATTCCTTAAGGATATCTTGTAAAGCAGGTCTGGTGGTAACAAATTTCCTTAGCTTTTTCTGGTATGAAAGGATTTTATTTATCCTTCGCTTATAAAGCTTAGGTTGGCCAGATAAGAAATTCTTGGTTGGAATTTCTTTTCGTTAAGGATGCTGAATATAGGCTTCTAATATGTTCTGTCTTTTAGGGGTTTTGATCAAAAGTCAACTGTTACCCTGATGGGGCTCCCTTTGTATGTGATCTGCCCCTTTTCTCTAGTTGCCTTTCAGATTTTTTCTTTCACGTTGATTTGTAGAATCTGATGAATATGTGTCTTGGGGATAGTTGTATTGTATTGCGTCTTGAAAAGGTTCCCTGAATTTCCTGAATTTGTATTCAGCCTCTCTAGAGAGACTGGGAAAATTTTCATGGACGGTATCCTCAAATATGTTTTCCAAGTTGTTCGCTCTCTCTCCATGTCTTTCAGGAATATCAATGAGTCACAGTTTTGGTCTCTTTACGTAATTCCATATTTCCCGGAGGTTTTGTTGCATTAAAAAAATTTTTGTTTTCTTTATTTTATCTGCCTATGTTGATTCAAAGAAGCAGTCTTCTAGCTCTGAGATCTTTGCTCAGGTTGGACTATTCTATTAATACTTCCAATTGCATTATAAAATTTCTTTTTTTTTCATTCTGAAATTCCTGTTGTGAATTTTTCACTTCCAGACATTCAGTTTGGCTCTTTATTAAAATGGCTATGTCATCTTTCAACTATTGTACTGTTTTACTATTTTACTGTTTTCTTTGGATTGGGCTCCAACTTTCTTTTATATCTTGATGAACTTCCTTGCCATGCAGATTCTGAATTCTATGTTTGTCATTCAATCTATTTCAATCTGGTTAACAAACATTGCTGGGGAGATAGTGCAGTTATTTGGAGATAAAAAGACACTCTGGCTTTGAGACTTGCCAGAGTTCTTGCACTGGTTGTTTCTCATCTGTGTTGGCCGATGCTCCTTTAATTTTTGAAGTGGCTATCTTTCGTATGGGACATTTTGCTTTTATATTCTTTGATGCCCTTGAAGGTTTGACTGTGGAATAAGTTGGCTTTAGTTTATTTTGTTTGTTTCTGGATACTTTCAGGCAGGCAAGGCTCAGCCCAGCACTCCTTGGCTACTTGCTCTAACCCTGGGAGGGTTGTAACCAGGACTCTGTCTTTGTCCTCTGGCCCCTCAAGGTGGAATTTCTTTTCAACCTGCTGTGATAGAGGGGTTGAGGTATTCCCAGGCTATTGGCAACTACACTTTAATAGGGGCTGCTGGTAATAGTGCTCCAGTGAGGTGGTGGAGGGCCCTTGTGCACATGCACACCAGCAGGGTGGCAGGGAGTCCGTGTGTGCATGTGCACCAGCAAGTTGGTGGTGGGAGGCTATGGGCAAGTGCACACTGGCAGGGAAAGGCTATAGGTGGGTATGCACTGGCAGGGGTCCATCTGCAAAAACATTGTGGCGCTTAGGCAAGATCTGCCAGTGAAAGAGCTATGGCAGTGGCTGCTGGCAAGCTGAGGCTGTGCTGCAAGCAGGTATAATTAGGTAATAACCCTGGGAGAGGCTGGCAGATAGGGGGTGCTCAGATCAGACTGGCCCCCTCCCATGGGCAAGACACCCTGTTCTATCCAGTTCCAGCAGCCAATATAAGCTAGAGTCTTGGGACATCGGCACCCGTGGCTGTGCTCAAACCCTCTGGGATCACTGCAGGCTGGAGTTCTGTCTCTGCCAGCTCCCCAGGGAGTTCTTGCCAGCTCAGGTGTTCATGGGGGCTGTGGAATCTCCTGCAGCTCTGATCTTGGAGGTCAATGATGAGAGTAAGCCACTCCACTTTTGTTTCATTTATTGCTTCCCTAGGAACCACTCAGGGCCAGGAACAAGTCTTCATGCTCAGCAACCACATGCAGTGTTGGTAGCTTCCTCCCCTTTCAGCTTGAGGTGTGTATCCTCCCTCTGTCCACTTTAGATGCCTTCTTTCCAAAGATGCACCAGTCTATTTCATGGCCCAGTCTCTCTCAGTGGGAAAAGCTCTTCTTAGCTCCATCTAGTCAGCCATCTTGGCTCTCCATCTTACAATTATTTTCTTTCAGAACATTGGACATATTATTTCCTTGTTTTCTATTCGCTTTCAAAGTTTTTACTACAAAGTCAGCCATCGAATTATTGTTCCTACTTAATTTCCTAATTATTTTTTCTGGCTATTAAACCAGTAAGACAACAAATAGCACTGTAGTTTATTGCAGATTTAGAATTATTGCTACAGTTATATCATAATAATTCACTTGAATTGTGGTCTACTTTATTATTAATAAAGCTTTATTATTATTAATAGCACTAGTAACAAACATTTATCATGTGCCTGACAGTCTGGCAGAAAAACACCCTACCTTATTCATCAGATTCAGTTCTCACAGCAATGCTTTGAAGCAGGCACTCTTATTCTCTCTATGATCAAATGAGGAAGGACCATGAGGCTTAGGACGGTAAGATACCTTCCCAGATCAACAACTGGTAAGTAAGAGGGTAGGAGAGTAAAGAGTGGAGTGACACAACCGTGATCAGCCCACGAGGGCAGAGTATGTGTTATGTAAATAAAAATTCTCTAACATCTGAGGAGAAGAAGAGGCTGCATTTTGTACGTGTCAGCTTGGCTAAGCTGGAGGTATCTACAGGTACATTCAAGCTTGTTTTGCTATTTCTTACTCAGTGTCCCACTCTCATTTTGCCAAGTTGCAGGTCCTGGTGATAAACAGTGAACCCTGATCCCACACTCTCATCTCTGTAGACACAGAGGCAACAGCTTTGAAGAGACTTATCCCAACTGACCTTCGTTTTGTTTGTCCTACCTCCAAAGGGGGACAAGCCTGGCTTTCCAGATTATCTGTGAGTTTCTAACCTCCCATCCAGGCTCAAGCTTGCTGGTGACTTCTCAAATCCTCCACATCTCATTTCTCAACCTTATTTCTCCGTACTTCAGCAGTACTTTTAAAAAGCTACATCCTTTCTGAGTTCAGTCAGGTTTCAATCAGAGAAATGGAATTATTGCAAGTATTACAGAAGGTCTAACTCCTCTGATCAATTCCTTCTGTAATACTTGCAATAATTCCATTTCTCTGATTGAAACCTGACTGAACTCAGAAAGGATGTAGCTTTTTAAAAATACTGCTCAAGAGTGTTTCAAAAACTTCCTTGTGAGTACTAGTTGAAATGCAGATTCTGGGGCTCTTGCCTTGAATATTCTGGTTGCTAGGCAGGATCCCATTTTTATTTTCAGGGGCTCTAGGCACTATTATATTCGAGAGACTCTTTTATCCATAAAATTATTAAATATTATATTTTATGACTGTATTGATATAAAGACAAATATAATTGAGGATGGATTATATTTTTTCTTCAGATTTCAAAAGAAATTAGTGCATTTTTTTAAATCCCTAAAAGTACCATGAACCCTAGGCACCATACCTACTGTGGCTAATGAAAAACTTGGCCCTGTTACTAGGTTTGGATTGTGGTTCAGGAATATGCATTCTAGCAACCTCCCTTGGCAATTGTTCTCATTAGGCAAGTGTGAGCAGCACTGCTATAGGACACAGGTGTTTCAGGACCTCAGGAAATCTCTGTGGTCACATTCTAAAAGAGAAACAATGAAAACCAACCTTTACATTTGTGAGAAGCACAATTGCAGGGAAACACTTTTTAAAGGTGTAATAACAACATATCATGTCAGCAAAACAAAACCTAGCAGCCAAAATGCTTCACTTCAACTTTGTTCATTATTCATTTGGTTTTCAGATTTTGTTTTTTCCCATGCATGAGTCTTACTGTGGAATCACAATAGCATTCTTGCAAAGAAAATAGTTTCATGCCAATGAATATGTCTTGTGAGCCCCTGAGAATTAAGGTCCAAAGGCAAAGGGAACTTACAATAAACTAGGTCCATTCATAAAGCAGAATCGTTCAGTCTGTTGTGCTTATAAAGCCCCAGCATATAATTGATTGGCTCTTATTTGTTTCCTGTCTCTGAATTAAATTTTAATCTTCTTTCTAGGGAGAAATAAATTGCATAATATATGTCAGGACTTAGGACAGTGTTTTAATCGATGTGGACTCCTAAAAAAAAATAAAGATAAAATCAAGTCTGCAAGTAAATTTTATTTAGTCCTTAAAATAAATACAAAATGTTGAGCAAAGGCAAGTATCCAGAATTGGACTGCATGTTGCTATTTTTGGGGTGGGGATGAAGAGTAGATAAAACTACATTCTCATAAGCAACTAATATGTGTATATCTCTTATACACATATTAGTTTCTTATAATATATCAAGAAGCAAGATAATCAAGAAATAAAATAGTTTCTTGATTATATTTTCTTTGTATTTTATTCCAAATAACACCCCATGTGTTACCACAAAAGTACAGGTCCCTCAATAATAACTGATTGTGCAAAATGAAAGAAGAAAAACTTGAGATACACTTTAAAAACATATTTTTAGTTATTCAAGGGGATTGGGAAATGTGATAAACCTGTTTATGATGAGGCAAATTTTGCAGACCTTGGTTGAAATAAACTTTTCAAAATATCTCAAGGTTTTAGTCTGATAAAAATCTTTAAGCTCTACACAAGTGGTAAAAGACAGTGCAGTGATTGATTGCTTTGTTTTTAATTCTTCTGCTGAGATTTCAGTTCTTCTGTTTCTTCTCACTGCATGCTCCTAGGGCATGAGTCCAGGACTGGAAAAGAACACAGGGTTACTACTTTCTCCCCAGGCTCATTCTCAGTTAGAAGGCACATTTAAAAAATAATTATGTCATTGCCTTTCCTAGGGAAAACAGGAACTAAGCAAGAAAGCTTTAAAGGAGTAAGCAACTGAAAGTATCTGTACCAACATCAACCTGAGGCATGACGCTGTCCCACTGTCCCAATATACAGAGAGAATACTAACAGACTGCAAATGGGACAGGATAATACTTTCAAAGATATTCCAGTTGCGTCAACTTTGCTAGTTTGTGAATTCTCAGAAAAAAAAAATATTTCAAAGCATACTATAAATAAGATTTTCTACATGTGATTCTCACAATGCATCTGACCCTCATCATTAAGGTCCAATGTATCCATTCATTTGCTTCTGGTGACAAAGGTCCTGCATATTGTGTGGTCTCTTCTTGTGATCCCTACACCTATATCATTCCTCCAACATTCTCAGATCCGATGTACTTCTCTCCCAGGACATGTGTAAACTTGTTTTTTGCCTACTGGGCACTGGAAGCTAAAGATGCTCCTTCACTTTTGTTTATCCACTCACCACCCTTGGTGAGTGCTGATTTATCACTTTTGCACTATATCAGATAATGAAGCTGAGCCAAATCCCAAAGTTCTCTTGGAAATATACAGGTAATCTCATGCCAAATGAAGAGGACTTCTCATGTACGTTGATATTTTCACAGCACTCTTAAACTTCAACGGGATTGATCAGGGAACAGTGAGAAGCAGGAATTTTAACATTAACACCTGACTTTCAGTCACTACTATTTCCTTCTTCTTCATATACCACACAAGGGTCAGAAGGATTTCTTCCTTTCTCAATGGCAGGGAGAAAAATTCTTAATTGTGTTCATCTCAGTTTATAGTAACCTTGATAGTAAATTTTGTCAGGCCTGTGTCTGATACAAAGAAGTATTAAAAACTATAAAATACAAATCTGTAATGGTTTTACATTCTCAAAATATTATTAACAAGAACTGTATATTTGTATTATCTGGGTCTATCTGTCCATATACCATTTGTCCATCTTTTATTTCCATTCATCTATTTATCTATAAATCTAATCTACCTAAATGTACACATATGAAATAACAAAACTTGAAAGGATATAATTTAACATATCTGAAAAATTAATAAACTACCATAGATACCTTATGGAAATAAACAGTAATGCAAATATATTTATAATTATCCAGTATAGTCATTCAAAAATATTTCTTAGTCACCTGCTTTAATGGTTAATTTCATGTGTCAAATAGATTAGGCCATGGAATGCAGGTATTTGGTCAAATACTAGTATGGTTATTATTGTGAAAGTATTTTTTAGATGAGATTTATCTTAATGCACTCTGTGCTGCTATAAAAGGGTGCATGAGACTGAGTAATTTACAGTGAACAAAAATTTATTTCCCACAGTTCTGGAGGAGAGAAGTACAAGATAAAAACGCAAGCATCTGATAAGGGGCTTCATGCTACATCATCTCATGGATAAAGGCAGAAGGACAAAAGAGTGGAAGAGAGATGGAAAACAGAATGAAACTCATCCTTTTATAGGAACCCACTTGCACAATAATGAACCCACTCTTGTCATAATGGCATTAATCCATTAATGAGGGCGGAGCCCTCATAGCCTAATCACCTCTCATTAGGCCCCACATTCCAACACTGTTGCACTGGAGATTAAGATTCCAACAAATGCTTTTGAGGCACACATCCAGACAGTTAGAGATTCATATTTAAATCAGTACACTTTGAATGAAGCCAATTACCCTCCATAATGCAGGTTGGCCACATCTAATCAGTTGAAACTTTGCAAGAAAAAAGACAAATATTCCTCAAGAAAGAGCAAATTCTGCCTGCAGATTGCCTTTAGACTCAAGCTGCAATATCAACTCATCCATGCATCCTCCTTAAAATCTCTCTCGCTCTCTCTCTCTATAAGACACACACACAGACACACACACACAGACACACACACACAGACATATTCACATATATGTATATGCTTGTATGCATATACACATATGTCATATATGTTTTAACTCATATATAATCCATATATGTAACCTTGATATATGTAACCTTAATATAATCTGTATGAGTTTATATATATACACACATATGTGGATTTTACATATATGTGTATATAAGCATATATGTATCCATATATAATCCATATATATCCCTATATCTATGCATAGATATATCATATATAATCTATGTAAGGGTTAATGCCATATATGTATATGTATACGTATATGTGTGTGTGTATGTATAAACATATGTAATCACATGCATGTATACCCCTCCACACACACACCCCCTATTGGTTCTGTTTCTCTGGAGAACTCTGAGTAATATATCTACCATGTGTCTGGCACCCTCTTAGTATGTGGGCTGCACAGATGAACAAGACATTTTTCTTGTCTTCGTGAAGATAATTGTTTGCCTCAGAAGGTTCATTTCAGATAGGTTCAATTCAATAAGACAATATGATTTGTTTCAGTGTCCCCACCCAAATCTCATCTCAAATTGTAATCCCCACATGTTGAGAAAGGGACCTGGTGGGAGATGATTGGATCATGGGGACGGTTCCCCCATACTGTTCTCATGATAGTGAGTGAGTTCTCTTGAGATCTGATGGTTTTAAAAATGGAAGTTTGCCCTGTGCTCTCTCTCTCCTGCTGCCACATAAGACCTGCCTTGCTTCTCCTTCACCTTCTGCCACAATTCTAAGTTTCCTGAGACCTCCCTAGCCATGCAGAACTGTGATTCAACTAAACCACTTTCCTTTATAATTGACTCAGTCTCAGGTAGTATGTTTATAGCAGTGTGAAAACGGACTAATACAACTTTAATAATTTGCAAATAGTTGACAACTCAAGGTAGGTTTCTGTATGATCAAATCTTATCATAGGTTTGCTATGCCATTTTAGAATGGGGTGATTAGAAATAATCAAAGTGACCAGGCATGGTAGTTCATGCCTGTAATCCCAGCATTTTGGAAGGCCGAGACAGGTGGCTTACTTGAGCTCAGGAGTTCGAGAACAGCCTGGGCAACATGGTAGAAACCCATCTCTACAACAAAGGCAAATAATTAGCTGGGCACGGTGGCATGCACTTATAGTCCCAGCAACCCAGGAGGCTGAGGTGGGAGGATCACCAGAGCCCAGGAGCTTGAGGCTACATTGAGCTGTAATAGCACCACTGCACTCCAGCCTAGATAACAGACTAAAATGCTGTCTCAGAAAATAGTAATAATAAAATCATAAAAGAAGTAATAAAAGGTAATCACTGTCTCTTTCTCTGTTACTACAAATGTTAACATAGAAGAGCCTGAAGTCAAATAAAGTGATACCTCCAGCTTTATTCTTTTGCTTAAGATTGCTTTGACTATTTGGGCTGTTTTTGGTCCCATATAAATGTAGAAGATTTTTTTTTAATTTTGTGAAAAATGTCATTGGTAATATGATAATAATTTTATTTAATCTGTAGATCACTTTGGGCTCTATGGTCATTTTAACTATGTTGATTCTTGTAATGCATGACCATGGGATGTTTTCCCATTTATTTGTATCATCTATTTATGATTTCTTTAACCAGTGCTGTATAGTTCTCTTTGTACAGCTCTTTCATCCCCTTGGATAAGTGTATTTCTAGGTATTTCATTTAGCAGGGGCTTATCATAATTGAAACTGAGTTCTTGATTTGGTTCTCAGCTGAAAGGTTATTGGTGTACAAAAATGCTAGTTGTTGTTATTGTTGTTGTTGTTGTTTTGTACATTGATTTTGTATCCGGAAACTTTACTGAAGTCATTTATGAAGTCTAGGAGTCTTTTGAAGGAATCTTTAGGGTTCTCTAGGTTTAAGATCATGTTTTCAGCAAACGGAGATAATTTGACTTCCACTTTTCCAATTTGCATACTTTTTATTTCTTTTTCTTGTCTTATTGTTCTGACTAAGAGTTCCAGTACTATGTTCAATAAGAGTGGTGAGAGTGGACATCCTTGTCTTGCTCCAGTTCTTAGGGGGAATACTTTCAACTCTTCTCCACCCAGTTTGATGTTGACTGTTGGTTTGTCATATATGTCTTTTTATATTTTGAGGTATGTTCTTTTATATCTAGTTTGCTGAGGATTTTTATCCTAAAGGGATGTTAGATTTTATTGAATGCTTTTTCTATATTTCTTGAATTGACCATATGGTTTTTTAATTCTGCTCATAGGGTGACTCACATTTATTGATTTGCATATGTTGAACTACCCTTACATCCTTGGGATAAAAATCCCTTGATCATGATGTATTATCTTTTTCATACATGTTAGATTCAGTTTGCTAGTATTTTTTTTTAATTTGCATCTATGTTCATTTGGGATATTAGCCTATAGTTTGCTTTTCTTATTGTTGTGTCCTTGCCTGATTTTGATATCAGGATGATACTACTTTCATAGAATGAGTTAGGGAGAAATCCCTCCTCTTTGATTTTTTGAAATACTTTTAGTAAGATTGGTGCCAGTTCTTTTTTTGTGTGCTTGGTAAAATTTGGCTATGAATCTGTCTAGTCCTGGGCATTGTTGTTATTGTCGTTGGGGGAATTTTTATTACTGGCTCTACAAGGCTATGATAACCAAAACAGAATGGTACTGGTATAAAAATAGACACATTGATGAATAAGACAGAATAGTGAACCCAGAAATAAAGCCACATACTTACATCCAATTGATCTTTAATGAAGTCAACAAAAATATAGAATGGAGAAAGAGCATTCTATTCAATGAATGGTGCTGGAAAAATGGGATAGTTATATGCAGAATGAACTTGACCCCTATCTCTCACCATATACAAATATTAACTCAGATGGAGTGAAGACTTAAATGTAAGAACTGAAACTGTAAAAATCCTAGAAGAAAACCTAGGAAACATTATATAAACATTGGCCTAGGTAAATAATCATGACTAAAATCCCCAAAGCAAATGCAACAAAAACAAAAATAGACAAATGGGACTTAATTAAACTAAAGAGCTTAGACATAGCAAAATAAATAATCAACAGAGTATACAGATAACCCACAGAATGGGAGAAAATATTTGCAAACTATGTATCTGTATTCAGAATCTATAAGTAACCCAAAAACTCAACAAGCCAAAAACACCCCATTAAAAAGTAGGTAAAGGACATGAACAGACATTTCTTAAAGGAAGACATACAAGTAGTCAACAAACATATGAAAACATGCTAATCCTCACTAATTGTCAGAGAAATGCAAACTTAAAACCACAGTGTGATACTATCCCACATCAGTCAGAATGATTTTTATTAAAAAGTCAAAAAACAACAAATATTATCAAGGATGCAGAGAAAAGGTAATGCTTATTCACTGCTAGTGGAAATGTAAAATACAACCTCTATGGAAAACAGTATGTACATTTCGTAAAGAACTAAAAATATAACTACATTCAACTCAGCTATCCCACTACTGGATATCTATCCATAGAAAAAAATTGTTATATCAAAAAGTCACCTGCACTAATATGTGTATCACAGCACTATTCACAAGAGCAAAGTCATGTAATCAACCTAAGAGTTCATCAACAGATCACTGGATAGAGAAAATGTGGTACGCATACACTATGGAATACTACACAGTCATGAAAAGAATAAATCATGTCTTTCTCAGCTACATGGATGGAACAGGAGGCCATTATTCCAAGTGAAATAATTCAAGATATAGACAAATATCACATGTTCTCACTTATGGGGGGAGCTAAACAGTGTGTACACATGGACATACCAAAGAAAATAATAGACACTAGGGATGCTAAAAGTGGGGAGGGAGGAGAGAATAAAGGTTGAAAACTTTCCAATTGAGTACAGTGTTCACTATTCAGGTGATGGGTACACTAGAAGCCCAAACCTGACCATCATGCAGTATATCCATGTAACATACCTGCACATATACTCCCTGAATCTATAAACATTAAACATTTCTGAAAGTTAGCATAAAAGATAACAGTCTGAAGGAAAATTACAACTCAGAGTCTGAGGGTAACTTAATATGGTAAAACTACACTTCAATAGAGTCTTACAGTTCCTAAAATAATCACCCTTATGTTATTGTATTTAACCCTATAAACAAATGAGATAGATGATAAACAAAGTGTATATTATTCTAAAAGTTGAGGAAAACAAGCTCAAGAATTTTAAATAACTTACCCAGAAGTAAAGAGTAGCATATCTGAAAAGTTTTACTGTTCCTAGTCTAGTACAACTTTTTTCTGTTATGTTACTTAAATCAATATGACATATAATTTAATTTCTTAAAATGGGATATAATACATGGTTAATTGGGATATTGTAAAACTACCCAAGGTACTTTTCTACAAATGAGAAAGTATAAAATATTTACTTACATGCTTGTTCATTAGAGATTAAAATAATGGGAACTTAAAGAATATTATTGCTCCATAGTAAGGAATTAATAGAAGAATTTGTTGTGTACTCACACAAGATAATTTTAAATATACCTTAAGTGAATTATAGGTATGTATATAAATATGTAAATATTCATGTGAAATATTACTTATATCATTCATTTGTTCAATAATTGTGTGTCTACCATGTGTTGAGCATGATACATTGTTAACAAAACAGACAACAACCCTAGGCCTTGTATACATTCTTATAGGAAGTGACAGATAGTGATGAACATAATAAATAAGGCTATTATATGGATACTAGAGATGTGAGAGGAAAAAGAGATGAAGTAGAGCCAGATAAGAAGGATTGGTGGTGCTGAGTGACGAGAGCAGGTTGCTCTATTAACGGGAATCACCAGAAGGGTGTTTGAGCAAAGACTTGAGATGAATGAAGAGGGAGCCATCCTGACATGTCGGGAAAGACCACGCAGGTGGAGGGAGCAGTGAGTGCAAAGCCCCAGGGCAGCTGGGTGTATGGTGTATTCAAGGGACAGCAAATATGCTGGTGTCGGTGTTGAGAGACCAGAGTTGGGAGGGAGAGAGTAGTAAAAGAGGAGTCAGAGAGGAAGAAGGCATCCATCATACAATTTCCCTTTGGACCCTGTAACAACTTTGGCTTTTATTCTCAGTAAAATGCTGAGCTGTTTGTAGGTTTTAAAAAGAGTAGGAAAGGATCCATCTTATGTTTTAAGAAAAGTTATCATTCCAGGTGCTATATTAAGAAGACTATTTAAGGGAAAGTGGGGAAAAGTGGAGAAACCAGTTAGAAGGCTACTGCAGTCATGCAGTAAGAAGCGGGATGGGAGAAAAAGCAGTGAAGGTGATAAGTGGTGACATTCTTCATATGTTTTTAGTGTAACATCAATAGGATTTCCTAATGAATTCAGTGTGGGGAGTACAAGAAGTAGAGGAGTCCAGGATGATCCAAGCTTTTGGCTTGAGAAAGTAGAATTTTGGCATTTCTGACAACTGAGATAGAGAAGTCTTTGGATGGAGCAAGATCAGGGGTGTAAGAAGGAGGTCAGGTGCTCAGTTTGAGAAATCCTGAATTTAAAAGGGCTCTTATCCATTCAGTAGAAAGTCCAGTAGATAGTCGGAGAAAAGATAATAGACAGTGATTCTATTTTTATTTTTTCTCACATTGGGAAAGTTCTAATAATCTAAACTGATGTTCTAAATTTTATCAATAAGTTCTAAAAAAATCTAAGATTCTAAATTACACCATAAATCATGAAAATTTATAGCAACCAGTTTTATAGAGATTAAAACAATGTCCACGAATATTGAAAAGCTATTTCACTGGAATACACTAAAAAATATTCTGCGGAGAGTTTGAAAAACACTACTTAGAAATAATGATTGATAAATTTTGGTTATATATGGTGTTGAAGGTAAACAACTCATAAAATATTATTTCAAACATTGCTTTATAAATTAAGCTGGTTATTTAATATCTCTAAAATTAAGAAATAGTTTCTTTCAGAGTTTATTTGTTCAAAAGGATTGTGAAGAGACTTATATTCAATAATAAAAAGTAGGCACATCACAAGTAACATTCTGCAAGAGACGCTAAAGAGTAGACTGCAACAAAAAAACTGGGTGACTACGTTACACTGCTTTGGCAATTACAACCTCCAAACACTAAAAGGAAAGAAAAAATATCATGGAACATTTTTAAAGACAATTTTAACACATTTTAGCCATTCACTAGGTTCTTATACTGAAAACCAAAAGTTCACATCTATCTAAAATTGCAGGGCGAAGATTACGATTCTGAAATCTTTTCAACCACTTTAGAAGCCTCTCTGAGGTCAACTCAAGCTAGACATTTACACCTATCAGTGCTTTGGCATCGTCAACCTGTCTTTTAGCTGTATGGCAGTAAACATTTAAAATTCTAAATCCTGCACTTTTGGAAGATGTTCTGGAAATGAAAGTGTGATGTAATTTTTAAATGCTGTGTCCTCAAGGAGCACTTCTAAACCTTAATAAAGGATGGGATATAGACATCATCATTCATGGCAGGACACAGTGATCTTATCTACAGGCAATGAGCTGTCTGTATAGAAATGCTAGACCTCGATGAACACACAAGAATCAAAGCTGATCCTAGCGATGGTGCAGAGGCTAAATATATCTCAGCAAACATACAAGCTCACAGGCCTTGAATGACCTGTTAGCCACACAGACATTTATTGCAGATTCTGATTGCACAGGGTGTGGCCAGTTAATACCAGCTGCACTGGCCTCAGTAAATTTACAGGTTATTAGCCAGCACAGGCAGCCTCAGGGCACATATGCTCAGTTTGATTTTAATTTTTAACTATGCCTAGGACACCTGCTGAAGGGAGAGGAGATCGCCAGCATATGCTGGTGGTAGGTCTCAAGCCCTAATAAGTTAGTGCAAGAGAAGTAAGGAATCAGAAAAAGCAATGAAAATAAATAAATAAAAGGGAGAGGCTTTATAGCCCTGTAATGCATTAATAGTTAGATCAATGTTTCCTGTTTCAAAAGCATTCATGAAGCCCTGACCTCCAACATTTTAGGGCACCACCTGCTTAGCCAGCATGTGCTGCCCAAAATATTATCATGCATCCAGAGCTAAGAAGGGAAATGTGGGGAGGCTGACCTTGAATTCAAGAGCTTGTCCACAGACATGGGTATCATCCCTAGCACCTGGTCTTCATTTGGTTCTGCATTGGCTAATTACATATGAGAAAGAAAGATTGTTTCCTTAAGAGGCAGCCTATTTTTAAGGGTAGGCATTTTCATGAGACAATAGAAATAGCTACTCAGACTCAGAACTGAAAAGGAAGTATGCACGCTCTGTCACTAGATGGAGCCCACACTCAGTGCAGTTTTTGGGGTGTCAAAACATATGACAAAAAACAACAGAATGAAGATGCTTTCAGTAACGCTGGATGTGAAACAAAGACACTTAGAATAAAGCTGGCAATTGGGGATGCCTTCATTATAAATTCCTAGTACCACTCTTATTGCAGAAATTCTGATAGGCTCTATGGATAAACATAGTTGGAAGTCACTTAGAACGAACAATGGAACTTCAGCCTTGAAGTTGGATTAATGTTTTGACCTTGTTCAGAGTTGTCCTAGGGGAAAATCTCATTTGCCTATTATTGGTCCCAGGTGGATAACCAGATGAGCATTAGTTCATGGAGTGGAGAGACCTCAATAAAGTGACAGATGAGCAGTAGGACTGCTGACCTTCTTCACTAAGCGAGGGAGAGCAAAGTCCCTGATTCACTTTAGGTCAGGTTGGCAAACTGTCCCTATAAAGGGCTGACCAGAACATACTTTTGGCTTTGCAAGCCAGGTGATCCTTCCCATAACTGCTCAATTCTCCATCGTGCAATACGAAAGCAGCCACAAACAATATGTAAACAAATGAATGTGAATCTGCCACTGATATACCTATTGCTGATTACACCATTAGTTCATATTTCTCAATTTGACTGAATTAAGATATTGAATCATAGGTAGTTTGTGGGTAATTGGTGTCTTTTTCTTTTCTTTCTTTCTTTTTTTTTTTTTTTTTGAGACAGAGTATCACTCTGTCACGCCCAGACTGGATTGCAGTGCTGCGATCTCGGCTCACCACAACCTCCACCTCCTGAGTTCAAGCAGTGATCCTGCCTCAGCTTCTCACATAGCTGGGATTCCAAGAATCCACCACCACCACACCTGGCTAATTTTTGTAATTTTAGTAGAGATGGGGTTTCACTATGTTGGCCAGGCCAGTGTCGAACTCTTGACCTCAAGTGATCCACCTGCCTCAGCCTTCCACAGTCCTGGGATTATAGGAGTGAGACAACCCCCGGCCAGTTGGTGTCTTTTCTTACACTTTACTTAGAACAGTTGGAGTCAGTAATGTGACCACCCATGTCCCATCTGCAGACAAATAAGAAGTCAATGAAGTTGTTTGTTTCAGTCTTCTTCAGGCAACCCATGTATCGGGGAAGGTGACTCTATTTCTGGTTCTAGGTGGATTTGATTAGGCCTTACCTGTAACTCTCTACTCCATTAACAGTGACTGGTTCACAGAATTTGGCTTAAGCCAGTGAACATTTGTAATATGTGATGGCAACTGTGACTAGTTAAGGGTGGGTACAGTTACCTGAGTTGACTCAAATCTTGTAGGAAGATTGGAGCAGATGTTTTCCCCTCTTCCATGGATATAAACCAAAAAGCATGTTGCCATGTAATTAATGCTGACATCTATTTTCTGACCAGGGGTGAGCAAACCTGAGGACGAAACTGTCATGCTGAAGGCCAGGAACTGAAAGAGAGAGACGTTCCTAGAGCTCTGACTTCTGCATCAGAGTATCAACCTTACCTCTGGATCTCTTGATTTTCCAGAAAATACATTTATTTATTATGTGTTATTTCTGTAGCTGGTATTTAATAGTTGAAATGAGATGTATAAAAGGAGACGGAAAAGTAATTTTACAGTAGTAAAGCAAGAAATAATTAACATAGAAAAATACAGATAAACAAACAAAAAAAAGTATACCCACAATCAAGGAATAGCCAAGGTTACTGTATTATAATGTCATTCTAGCTGTCTTGCTATATATATATACATGCATACATCTGTATGAACTTTCCACTAACAAAGGCTTATATTTATTTTATTTTTTAATTTTTAAATTTTGAATTAGTTTAAATTTACAGAAAATTTGTAAAGATAGTATAGAGTATTTCCATATACTCCATTCCAAGTTAATTTCATTAGCAGAGTACAGATGTCATAATTAATGAACCAATATTGATACATTGTTATTAACTAAAGTCCATACTGTATTCATGTCACCTTAGTTTTTTCCTCAGGCCTTTTTTCTGTTCCAGGATCCCATTTCAGACAGATACATTCTATGTAGCTGACATGTCTCTTTAGGCCACTCTTGGCTGTGATAGTGTCTGAGACTTTCCTTGTTTTGAAGATCTTGATGGTTTTAAAGAGTACTGGTTAGGTATTTTGTAGAATGTTACTATATTTGGATTTGACTTGTTTTCTTCTCATATTTAGACTTGGGTTATGGTTTACAGGAGGAAGACCACAGAGGAAAAGAGTCATTTTCCACACATTCTATCAAGGGTATATACTGTCAACATGACTTATCACTGTTGAGGTTGACCTTGATCACCCACCACAGTAGTATCTGTCAGTATAAAGTATACACTTCTTTCCCCTTTCCATACTATACTTTTTGAAAGGAAGTCACTGTATTTAGTCTAGATTTGGGTTGTGAGGAGTTAAGCTTTACCTCCTGGAGAGCAGAATATCAACACAAATTATTTAGAATTATTCTGCATGGGGGAATTTTCTACTTTCCTCATTTAGTGATGTGTAATATATTTAATCAGCACTTTATTTCACTAAACAATTTACTGTATCTTTCTATGTCATAAATTATAGCATTTGTATCATTATTTAATTGGCTGTCTACACCATGTGTGCTTTATAATTTATTTCTAACCAGTCTTTTATTAACATTTAATTAACATTAACACCATGCCTTTTATCTCTCTATTATAAACATTGCAATAAATATCAAGAAACTTGAGAAATCTGGGGGAAAGATTCACGCCACAAATGTAAGCTGACTTTAAAGAATGACAGAAATTATGAAGAAATTGACTATCTCAAAGGTGGAGAAACCCAGATATCTAAATACCTATCTCTGTGGCTCAGCACTGTAGGCCACTTACAAAACAAGTATTGAGGGCCTGGGATAATCACAGATCTAAAATTCATAACCACAACTCAATGAGACAGTGATGGGCTCGTTTTTTAGGTTCCCACACAAAGACATGCTAGAGTGTTTTGTTCACCACAGCAAGACTTAGAGCAGAAGCTCCAGATTACATTTGGAAGTTAATTGTTTGTAGTTAGTCTTCACTGTATCCCTGAGAGTGTCCCATCCTCAGATACAAAAATAAAGTAAGTGTTCGTGGCCATCCTTTGTGTACAACATTGCCAACATTCCAGAGGGAGGTACAGAGCTGTCAACAGAGGATACATTCCCAGACATCAAGTGAATCTCAATAAGTACATTTAAATAAGTTGAGTGTAAAGCATACCTTTCCAATTCAACTTTCTTCCAGAGCCATCCCTGGGTTAGGGTTCAAGATGGTACTTAGTTACCTTCAGTCCCATAGAGAGGGCCACAACTGGGATTGCAGCAATCATTTTGTAGACTTCAGAAGAGTGAGGTAGATTCCATGATCATGCCTAGATTGACTAAAGCATCAACACTTAAAGAAAACCTGCCATCTGACTTAGTTGGAGTGAAGAGTGACATTTGTTGACAGGCTTCCCTAAGACTTTGATTGGTGGTTGAGTACGCTTTGTTTTTGAAAGTTCCAGTGAGAGAGACCCAGAAGAGTTCCTCAAACTCCAGTCCCGGTGGATTTTCAGGTCTCAGCAATAAAACTTCTCTGTTGCTCCAGAAGTGTGAGGAAGAATTATTCTTATCTAGAATCCAGAATTGGTGAAGAGGAAGACACAGGTGAAGTGTGAAGTGAAGAACAGAGTCAAGCGTTGTGGAGACTGTGTGGGGAGATTTCAAGGAAAAGGGTGGCACTCTTTCATTCGCCTCATTTTCACTCATACATAGAAACTACCCAGCAAATATTTTATATCTGAAAAAATTTACCATCACAAGTGATAGGCACACACAACTTAGTTGGGAAGCAAATCTCAAAGAGGAGGGCTTCTCAAATAATTACATCTCATTACATCTGCTTAAGACATAAAATATTTCTTTGTAACTTTTTTCCTCTATACTTTTTACTAAATCTATTTGCCTTATTGAAAAGTAAATATGTTAAATTAATCTACTGAATATATTTATTGAAGTAAATCTATTGAATACATTTACTGAAGTAAATTTATTTACTTGTATCACTACAAAAGGCCCAAAGGCATGCAAAGAAACTAATTCAAAGGACATTCCTATTTCTTGAAAACAAAACAAAACTCAAAGGAACAGCGTGGTATATTCGATTTGATAGGAAGGGATAAAATGTCATTTACTTTTGTGGACCAGATTGTTATTGCTTGGAATTTTATATAACATTGATTCATTTTAAAGTCACGTTGATTCATTTTAAAGTCACATTGATTTCTTAAATGGTATGAACAAAATCTAGCTCCTTTAACACAAGTCAAAATTAAATTGTATATCTGGTCCCTCGATCATCACCATGAGATTCAGAATGAAACTACAAATTAACAGGGCAAAGAAGTGTAAAGACAATAAAATAAAAATCTACAAATGAAATATAAAATAGGTACGGATAAAAACTACTAAATTGTAGTGCTATGCATTATAGAATCATGACCATATACCATTAATATGGTTAGTAGAAAATGGGTTAAGGAATAAAAGGAAGTTAGGAGTTTAAGTTTACAATTCCTTATTTTACATATCAAAGCAAACCAACAGATATAAATTGAAAACTTCGTTAAAGAAAAAAGTTATGTTTTTTTCATATTTCTCTCACATTTTCTTTCTATTTTTTCTCTTATGTTTAGTGGGATCTAATTTTTAGGAAATAATATGTTTTAGGTAAAGAAACATTTAAAACTCAGTGATCCTTTTTATTTTATTTCAATTTTTAAAAATTTTACAAATTTCATGCTATCTTTAATACATTTTAAGCTTTCAGATGACATGAAGTATATGATCCCATTTTATGTTTCTCTTTTATTTCTGTTTAGAGATGTGAAAAGCCTGAGATGATGTTTGTAAAATATTGGGAGCAAATATTTCTTGATGGTAGCATTTGGGGACTTGGTAATTTCTTTTTTATATTTTTTGGTACTTCAATGTATTTCTTGAATTTCTAAAATTAATATATCCCCCAAATATGTAGATGTACAAATTAGATATAAATAGAAATAAGAGAAACATGCACTGTACCTTTTGTGTATACACATCCACAGATACGTAAATACATAAAGTCTAGAAAACTAAAGTTAACCGTTTTACTTGGGAGATGAAGAGTCATGGTATTAGGGGAGGATCTGCATGTACTATATGCATTTGTAATGTAATCATATATTGCTTTTGTAATTTTTAACGTATAATTTCTAATAGAGAATAAAAATAAATTAAATTTTAAGAAAGAGACTTTTCTCTATCACATGCTTAATTTTATCATATTGGAAAAGCTCAAAGAAAAGATGGACTCCTTGGTAAACTCTCCAATCAGCTCAGTGTAGACAAAATGTGTACTTTACAGACTGTTTTACCAGATAGGAGTGGTTCCTCAGAACTGTGTTCTCTATATTCCCATAGAAATGCAAGAGAGGTCATTTAGGCACAAAACACCCTGTGTAGACCAAGCACTCCCAGATCTACTTAAAGACATAATACAGTAGTAGTTACATAGTAAGTATCCATGCCTTACTGAGCACACATATTTTAAATAAATTTGGAAAAAAAAACAAAAACAAAACTAGCTAATACATTCCAAAATATTTTCTATGAAAAGGACATTCACAGATTGAATTAAATTATTGTAGAAAGCATATTTTCTTCATGTATCATCAATCCAAATGATAAAAAATATTCAGAGAGCCTATAGGCAAAACTTGAATATAAGCCAAACTTTATTCTTTTCTTTTACTATTTAATATTCAATAGTTTGAATCATGAATCCTGTCTAGAATGAATGAGTTTTAAAGGATATATCACTGTATTTGCAATAACAACTACTGAATTTAAAAGGTTTACAGGATTAAAACTTATCTATGTTTTCAAGCAGTTAGATAATAGTGCTATTAAAGTGGTTAATGTACTATACATTCATAATTTTAATTTAAATTTGGGTTTTAAATCTAATTAGCTTTTATTTGCTTTCAAAAGCAAACATATCAATATATTCTTCCATTTTCCAATAGATGTCAGTATCAAAAAAGAAAAGAGCTACTTTAACTATCTTCCAGTACAAAAGGGAGTATTATTTTCTCTTCTTTCCAGTTTCACTCACTCAGAATTGCTAGAGCTAGTGTAAGCATCAGTCTGACAAAGAAGAGTAGTTTTAACACACACAATGGTTATGATTTTTGGAGGAAACTTCATGTAATTAATGTAGATAGGGATTATGGTGTTTCCAGTGGAAGAAAACAATAAACATCTGAATGTTTTCCATATATACCCCTATTTCTTTATATACTTATTTATTTTTGGCTCTTTTATTCTCTCTCTCCTATCTGTATAAGGTCTAATCCCTCTTCTTTTGTTTATATATCTCAGTGATAATTCAACAAATGATTTTCTGTCCAAAAAAGGAAATTACATATTTCACATGGCATTTTAATCTTTAAAATGGAATATAATTTTTAAATGATAATAACGTTAGTAGTCCTTGTCATCCATTCTATTTTCACTGTTATAGAACTTTAACTTACTTTAAATAAAACATCATATATAGATTAAATATTATTTATCAGAGTTTTCAAATTAATTCATCAACAAATATGGAATTCAAGGCTGAAGAAAATTGAAAATTGAGAATTCTGTTAAAAATAGGAAAGGTATTTACTATGAAATTTGTATTATACATAATCAGTATCCATTGAGTTCTACTAAACTTTAATATGTTATATACATCACAGAGCAGATTTATTACTGATGCATGGAACTTCAGAACCAAGATCACAAGGAAGCAATGATATCTTCATATACAAAGAGTAGCGACGTAATAGTGTTGAGAACAATAGTTAACATTTATTTCATGTCTGCCACTTTTTAAATTGCTATCATTACACTAGTCTAAATTTACCTTTTTCTATTTTATACTTCAAGATTTATACCTACCTAATTTATCAAAAGCAAAATGAAAAGCAAACACATACAGTCATTATTTACATTTCCTTTTATGTGATTGCAGCATGAAAAGAGTTTTTTATCCTCTTTCTTCGGGCTTTGTTCCTCTTTTTTCCTCTGCATGGTGAAGACCAGAATATAAACGGACCCAGAGAGAAGCCATGTTCAAGTTTCTGATTTACAGCTGACTCAGTTTTCCCTTGAGCACGTAAATATGCCTAATTTTTAGGATTCAAATGAATATTTAAAGAAATGCTTCTTGTTTGCAATCAGAAAGGATATTTTATACAATGTATGGGTGCAGACAAGAAGTTGTATTATTTACTTTCTCTTGTATCAAGAGAAACCACAACATAGTTTTTATCCCAGTTTTATTGAGGTTATTTGGAAACAATTATATATATTCAAATGTAAAATGTGATGATTGGATATACTTACACATTGTATAATGATTACCAAAATCAAATTAATTATCACATCCTTCACTAGACTTAATTTATGTATTAGTTGGGTCAGGGACACTTAAGCAAATTTGTATTAGCAAATTTCAAGTAAGCAATACAGATTTATTAGCTATAGTCAACGTGTTGTACATTAGATCTCCAGAGCTTATTTGTCTTAAAACTGAATATTTGTATCATTTGAATGAGAAGTTTTAGTGTTACTGAAATCACAAGTTTCTGACAGAATGTGCAGGATGCTATACACAACTAAACAGAAGTATAGACAATAGTTTCTGGGACCAAGAGTCAAAAAGACATGAGTTATTATGACTTACCACTGGATAATCATATGATCAAGACATGTCATTTTATCTTTCACAACTAGATCTCTCATTCTTGCCTAGCAAATAAATGTATTGTGAAGGTATTTTTAAAGAATTTCATAAACATAAAAGATAATGCAAATCTGATTCTTTTAAAATAAGGGGAGGAAAAAACATGATTTAAAAACATTTTGTTGGATCTAGATTAATTTTGCAGATGAGAAAATACATCTGCTCCATCCAAATTGTTAGAAATTAAAGGACATAACTACATTGCTTTTAATGAGATGACGTCTTTGCATTTGAAACATACCAAAAAAATTTTTAAATGACAAAGTTAATATGTTAGATAATGAAAAGAATGAAAAGGATGTTTCTTTGTTAGCACATACAAACTTCTCTCTGGTCTTTATTTTTCTTTAAATTAGTTGCTTTTATTTTTATCAAAGATACATTATTTCATTTAAAAACAGTCTTGCCACCTATCAACACTTCTGTTCTTCCTGAAGCAAATGCTCTTGCTGTTTTCTGGTTTTAGTTCCAGTGGTTTATACATCAATTTCTAATTTTTTGTAACACTTTTTCTTGATTCACAAAATGTAGATATTGTCTGCTGATTTCTTCTTCTGGTAGGAAAGTAACAGGCTCATATTTGATACCCAGTACACCTTTCTTTTTCATCTACTTCAGAAGACTTTCTTAAACCTCTGTTTTCTGGCCATTTGCCATAAATAGCATATCTTAACTCTTACTCGGTAACATAGAATATATTTGATCTTCCATCATTCTGTTCACTTTTTTAATCCCCTTACACTCCCCTGCTTATCTTCTAAACCTCCAATTTTATAATTCCAAGGTAAATATATATACTCTCCATTCAATAGACACAGTTACATTTTCTACTATTTCTTTTGGGGGATAAGGTGAATGTAAAAATCAATAAAGAGTGTTTACTACATAATGATATTGCTTTCTTTTATGACTCCAATGCCCACCATATGTCTCTCAATAAAAAATGTTTGGGACACAAATTAAAATCAATTTTCATTATATATCCCAATAAATAGTCAATTATTCCCAATGTCTTAATTGTATTATTCGTTTTATGTATTCCACTCTTCTCACCCCTCCTCAGCCTGCAGAACTCCTTCCTGGTTCAATCCCTATTAGTAGTATTTAGCGTTATCCTGGGACATCCTGATACTGCCCTTTTGGAGGAGTTTTGTTCCTGCCTTACCATCTCCTCTCTTTTTATTCAATATTTGGCCAGAATATGTTCTCAAATAACTCTCTAAGAAGGGAATTTTGCAGAGAAATATTCTGAATCATTGCATGACTAAAATATCTTGATGCTAACTACTGACTTCATTGATAAATTGACTGATACAGAATTCTAGGTTAAACTTCCTTGTCTCTCAGGCCTTTGAAGGCATTATTGCACTGCTTTCCTGCAGAATAATCCTTTTGAGAAGTCTGAAACTCATTTACTGCATAATCTGTCTTTTTCTCTGGAAACACTTAGTGCATGGAAATCTAATGGTGATGTGTCTGATTGTAGACCTTTTTTGTTTGTTTGTTTGTTTTTGTTTTCCTGTTTGTATAAATCGGTGTTCATCTTTTGTTTTGCTGCTTTTTCTCCTGTATCTGGTGTTTTCTTAGTGCCTCTTTCCATCTGAGAAAGAGGCTTTATTAAAAATGACTGTATGTGGCCAGGCGCAGTGGCTCACGCCTGTAATCCCAGTACTTTGGGAGGCTGAGGCGGGCAGATCATGAGGTCAGGAGATCGAGATCATCCCGGCTAACACGGTGAAACCCCATCTCTACTAAAAATACAAAACATGAGCCAGCCCGGTGGCGGGCGCCTGTAGTCCCAGCTACTCGGGAGGCTGAGGCAGGAGAATGGCATGAACTCCAGGAGGCAGAGCTTGCAGTGAGCCAAGATTGTGCTACTGCACTCCAGCCTGGGCGACAGAGCAAGACTCCGTCTCAAAAAAAAAAAAAAAAAAAAAAGTACTGTATGTACTTAGAACATAAGTGCAGCTTCTTGACTCCCACATTTAGATTTTAGGTGGACAAGAAGGAGTGTTATGTAACATTTCGTAAGTAGTAAACACCAGAAGGAAGGAGACTTTCTTCTAGGGCACTGTTTTAGTCCATGTTCTGCCGCTATCACAGAATACTACAGTCTGGTAATTTATTTATTTACTTTTTTAGTTTATTCGGCTTATGGTTCTGGAGGATAGGGAGTTCAGGACCATGGCATGGACATCTGGCAAAGGTCATCACATGGCAGGAAATGGCAGACAGAGGGACAAAAGGGCACTCAAGAATGTGAGGTAGAGGAAATTAGACAGAACTTGTCCTTTGATGAGGAGCCCGTTCCTGTGATAATGGCATTAATTTATTCATAAGTGTGGAGCCCTCATGACCTAATCACCTTTTAATGGTCTCATTTCTTAATGCTGTTACAATGACAAATTTCAACATCGCTTTTGGTAGGGACATTTGAACCACACTATTCCTTCCAAAACTCACGTCCTTCTCACATTTAAAACACATCCATCCATCACAATAGGGGTCATAACATCAATTGGGAGCTATCACAATAACCCCCCAAATCTCGACTTTTTATAGCATCAACCCCAAAGTCCATAGTCCAGAGTCTCATCTGAATCAAATATGAATGAGACTAAAAGCACCCTTTATTCTGAGGCAAATTTCCTCCAGCTGTGAGCCTGTGAAATCAAACAAATTATCTACTTTCAGAATATAATGGTGGGACAGTCATAGAACAGACATTCCCATTCTGAGATCAAGAGCTATGCAGGAAAAAAGGGATGACTTTTCTCAAGTAAGTCAAAAACCCAAAAGGGAAAGCAATATTAAGTCTTAGAGCTGGAGAACAATCTCCATTGACTCCATTTCCTAAATTCTGGGAACACACTAGGGCAGGGGTAGAGGCCCTGAAGTCTTTAGTTTCACTAGGTTCAGTTCACAGTTTCTATCTCTCGGGTTGAAGTTGCACACTTGTAACTCTACATTTCTGGGGTCTCAGAGAAAACTCCACTCTGATGACTCCTCTAGACACTACCCTAGTGGAGACTCCATGTGTCTCTGCTCCTGCAGCAGATTTCTGCCTGAATCCCCAGGCTATATGTAACATCATTTGAAATCCAGGTGGAGGCAGCTATACCACAGAGCTTTTGCGTTCTGTGAGCCTACAGAATTATCAACCGGTAGACACTGCCATGGCTTTTACCCTCCAGAGCAGGAGATGAAGCCACGCTCAAGCTCACCTGAACCATGGCTGGGGTGCCACAGGGGTACTGTGCTAGAACGAGGGGAGGAGAGTCCCAAGATGGCTCTGAGTGGCAAACCTATGGGGCATTCTCTGGGGGCATCTCCCCAAACCATTTTGCTCTCCTAGAGCTCTGGGTTTGTGATGGGAGGAAAGCCTCCAAAATCTTTGAAATGTCTTTGGGCTTTTTATTTTATTATCTTGATGAATAACACCTGGTCCCCTTCTATCCACAGTAATCTGTTTAGCAAAAGGCTGCTTTGCTGTACCTTTAGCGTTCTTTCTTGATTGTGCATTTTTATGTAGTCAGGCTACAAATTTTCCAAATCTTTCTACTTTGCTTCCCTCTTAACTAAAAGTACAATCTTTAAGTTACTTCTTTGCTCTAGAATCTCCTTGTATGCAGTTGAAAGTCACCGTATAGCAGCCTGAATACTTTGCTACTTAGGTAATTTTTTCATATTCCAGTTCATCACTCTTGAATTCTGCATTTCATAAAGTCCTAGAACATGAACACAATTCTGCCAAGGACTTTCCTATTTTGTAATAAGAATAGTCTTTACTGTAATTTTTAATACTTTGTTCATTTCTGGTGAGGTGTGAGACCCTCACCAGAATGTCTTTTATTATCCATTTCTACCACCATTTTGGCCATGACCACTTAAGTGATCTCTAAGAAGATTTAGACTTTCCCTATTCTGCTTTTCTTCTGAGCCTTCACTATAATTGCACTTAATGCTTCATTCACAGCAATCTAGGCCTTTTCTAGTCTGTTCCTACAAATTCTTCCAGCCTCTATTCATTACCGATTTCCAAAGCTGCTTCCACATTTGCAGGTGTTTGTAACAGCAGCAGCCCTACTTCTCAGTATTTGTTTTCTGTTTTAGTTCATTTTCTGTTGCTATTGCAGAATATCACAGACTGGGTAATTTATAAAGAAAAGTTTGTTTGGCTTACAGTCCTGGAGGCTAGGAAACCCAAGGGCAGGGCACCAGCATCTGGCAAAGGTCATCCCATGATGGAAGGCAGCAAATGAAAGGGTGAAAAGGCTCACAAGCAAGGGATACATAGATAGAACTGGGCTGAATTTTTGAATTCAGCTCCTTTTATGTAAAGCCCACTCCTGTGATAATGAACCGACTCCCTCAATAATAGCATTAATCTATTCGTGGGGGCAGATCCCTCATGACTTAATCACCTCTTAAAGATTCCACCTCTTAATACCGTTACAAAGACAATTAAATTTCAACATGAATTTTGGGAAGACATTCAAACCATAGTAGGTGCCAATTCCTAAATTATTCAGAGTTCATTAGAGAAGAATTCTCACTTTTCCTTTCTAAGGAGGTATCACCTGGCTATTAACATTTCATGCTAAGTGTAGAGAGGTCTTTCACATAAAATTTCAATTGATTATTATTTTAATGCCCACATTTTATTCCTACTTCCTATTTCTATCAACTGAGACTCTTTAGGGGCAAAACTACTTCTTCCTAAGTTAGAGCCCCTTCTACTCACACTTCACTGGACCCAAACAAAACTCTTTTACCAGTCACTACCCATCTATGAATTGGCTTTCCAACTTCCAAAAAGCTTCTTTCTAATCATTTCCCTCTTATTCTACTCCTATTCTATTTTCATTGTAGATACATACCTTTTATTCCATTGCTCTTAATGCAATAGGTTTTTAGAAAGAAGAAGACATAAGTTTGTAGGTTCAATATACTATATATGTTATCTAAAACTGGAGCCCTCCTTTGTTCCTTCTTTAACTTTAATGTTCACTACAACAGAAAAATTCTAGACATTTTGGAAATGTTATTTTTTATGGTAGTGTTTTGCTCTTATTTGCTTTATATAGTTTTAGTATGTGCAGCTCCTGAGAAAGCAAAAAAGAAATATTTTTATTGCATTGATAGTGGATGACATAGAACTCAGGAATTTCCAAAGGTTTTAAGGGTGTTGCAGATAAAATCTGTAATCTGTTATTGTAGATGAAACACATATTGTGCACTCATACTGATAGCAGCAGTATTCACAATTGCCAAAATGTGGAAGCAACCAAAGTGTCCATCCACAGATGAAAAGACAAATGGAATTTGGTCCATACATCAGGAATATCATTCAGACTTGGAAACAAAGGGAATTCTGGTACATCAATACATCTTAAAAAATTACACTAAGTGAAATAAGCCAGTCAAAAAAAGGAAAAATATAACATGATACCAATTGTATGAGGTGCACAGAGTCATCAAATTTATTAGACAGAAAGTAGAATGGTGGTTTCTTAGGCTTGGGGTAAGAGGGAAGTGGGGAGTCAGTGATTAATGGCTGCAGGATTTCAGTTAAGGAAGATGGGAAAGTTCTGCAGATAGATGGTGGTAATGGTTACACAACAATGTAAATAAATTTAATGCCACAGAACTGTGTACTTACAAATGTTTCAAATGATAAATTTTAAGTTATATATTGTAAAACAATAAAAAATAGTAAAAAATTCAATAATAGACTTTGTTTTTATTTACTTATTTTATTTTATTATTTTATTTTATTTTATTTTATTTTTTTGAGACAGATGTCACTCTGTTGTCCAGGCTGGAGTGCAGTGGCACATTCTCAGCTCACTGCAACCTCTGCCTCCTGGGCTCAAGAGATCCTCCTGCCTTTGCCTCTCGAGTAGCTGGGACTACATGTGTGCACCACCACACCTGGCTAATTTTTTGTATTTTTGATAGAGACGGGGTTTCACCATGTTTCCCAGGCTGGTCTCAAAATCCTGAGCTCATGTGACCCACCTGTTTTGACCTCCCGAAGTGCTGGGATTACAGGAATGAGCCACTGTGCCTAGCCTCAATAATACACTTTGTCTTAATGGGTTCTCACGTTGCTAAAATAAATACCTGAAACTGGGTAATTTATAAGGAAAACAGGTTTAATTGGCCCATGGTTCTGCAGGCTGTAGGAAGCATAGTGACTTCTGGGGAAAGTTTCTCAAGAAACTTTCAATCATGGTGGAAGATAAAGGGGCACATTTTACATGGCCAGAAAGGAGGAAGAGAGAGAGTGGAGGGAGGTGCTACATACTTTAAACAACCATATCTCGTGAGAACTCTATCATGAGGACAACACCAAGGGGGGATATCCACCTCCACTATTCAATAACCTCCCACCAGGCCCCACCTTAAACATTGTGGATTACAATTTGACATGATATTTGGGCGGGGACACAATTCCAAACCATATTGCACTTCTTTTGTTCGAGTATACTCTTTATTTTTTTTTTATAATGATGGCATATATTAGCAATTGAGGAGGGGTCTACCTTTATATGTCTATTCTATCCTCTTGATATATTTTTCTTGCACCATTTTGACTTTAAAGAAAATAAAATTTTCTCATTTCCAAAGCCCACACAATTGGAAGAAGATTCAAGTAAGTGGATTTTAACTAACATTCACCATGCTTCATCCTTTCTGCAGGGTGAAAGAACAATAGACAAGGTGTGAAGTTTGCAAGTATTCATGTTCTTATTACTTATCGTAACATTCTGATATAATTTACAATAGACAAAATGTTAATTTTATGCTTAATATGAACTACTGTTCTTGAAAAAAGCAGGCAATATTATCAACTGCATCCTCACTTAAACAGAATTGTTTGCCTATTGTCCTTGACTTTCAGTTGAGTAATCTAAGATTCTAGAGTCAACACTTTTGGTTATTCTTCAGATTCTTATATTTAATGACCACTTGACGTTTAGAAAATTGCTTACACTCTCTAAGGCTCAGTTTCCTCAACTATAAAACGAAAGAAATTGCACTTAAGAGAGTCAATGTGAGGATTCAGTGAGTTAAGACACATGATGATGAATTGGTAATCTAGCATCTATCACCCTTTTAGGTCAAACTGCAATTAGAGAAAATTAGGCCTTTAAGCATCAAATAGTTGTATTCAAATAAAAAACTATATAAAACAAATAATTTTTTAACGTCATGAGGGGCTAAACAAAGACAACATTAGAGTTTTGATGATTTTGGTTTGTTAAACACATAAAATTTGACAATTGTCCCTTCCCAAGCCCAGTTTTCTATAAAGTGATTGTTATTGTTAAGCACATTGTAATTAAGCAGAAAAACTCAGCATGTTTTAATAAATTGTTAAAAACAATATCTCCTGGGAAAGCACCCTTTTATTTAACTTAATCTCTTCATCTCCATCAATCTGAATATTTTAACAAATATCATATACTCAATATATATCAAAAGTCTCAACGTAAATTCTCAAAACCGGAGTGCCCATTTGAACTTGAATTTTAAAGCTCTATTTTAAAGCTTTAAAATAAATTAAAATGTCATCTTTATTTGGAAAAAAAAGTAAAAAATGTAAGAAAGGAAAGAAGGGAGGGAGGGAGAAAGGGAGGGAAGGGAGGAAGGGAGGAAGGGAGGAAGGAAGGAAGGAAGGAAGGAAGGAAGGAAGGAAGGAAGGGAGGTAAAAAGGAAGGAAGGGAGGAAAAGGAGGGAGGGCGGGAAGGAAGAAAAGTAGGAAGGAAGGAAAAGAAGGAAGGAAGGGAGGGAGGGAAGGAAGGAAGGGAGGTAAAAAGGAAGGAAGGGAGGAAAAGGAGGGAGGGAGGGAAGGAAAGAAGGTAGGAAGGAAGGAAAAGGAAGGAAGGGAGGGAGGAAAGGAAGGAAGGGAAAGGAAGGAGGGAGGGAAGGAAGGAAGGTAGAAAGGAAGAAAGCAAGGAAAAGAAAGAAGGAAGGGAAGGAAGGAAGGTGGGAAAGAAGGAAGGGAGGAAAGGAAGGAAGGAAGGAAGAAAGGAAGGAAGGAAGGAAAAGAAGGAAGGAAAGGAGGGAGGGAAGGAAGGAAAAGAAGGAAGGAAGGAAGGAAGGAAAAGAAGGAAGGAAAGGAGGGAGGGAAGGAAGAAAGAAAGGAAGAAGGAAGGAAGGAAGGAAAAGAAGGAAGGAAAGGAGGGAAGGAAGGAAGGAAAAGAAGGAAGGAAGGGAAGGAAGGAAAGAAGGAGGAAAGAAGGAGGGAAGGAAGTATAAGGGAGTCATGAAAGCTACAGTTGAATGGTTTTATTGTGCAAGTACATTTTCTACTATATAATGGTGGCACCGATAATAAAATAAAAATATATCTTTCAATGTTTTTCAGAATATAAAGAAAAAATATTCATATAAGGTTAAAATTTATGGAAACTTTTAAATATTCACATTCTAATACGGCCTACTTAATTTTCTTAAATGCCTCCAAAAGGCCATCATCTTATTCTTCAATGTTCCATTTCAGTTAAATATTGATTTTAACTAATTTGATTATACTGTCTTTCAGAAAAATAAATATAAACTAAAAGATATAATATATTTGAGTTAGAAAATCTAAGGTACTTGTTTTACTGGACTTTCCATTTGCCTGCCTGGTTTTGACAGTAAGTACATTAGGTTTCAATTTTGTTCTAACTTTAGAACAAATACTTGTTGAACAAACTACCTATGAACCTATTTCTGTTTCTGGTAGGTAAATGAATGAGGTCTAAAATCCCTGGACGTACTTGACATCTCCTAAACCACTCACTTTGGTACTAGGTGATCTATGGCCCTAGGATAAGTGGTTCTTTCATGAAAAACTACGGGGCTTCTGTCTCATGACTGCCAGTCGGCATCCCAAGGAGGCGGCCCTGCTCACAGAGGCCAGGTGTGAACCAGAAGGAGAGAAGGCAGATGATTTGTCTGAAACTTAATCATAGTCAGCCTTAGGACTTTTCATTTGAAGATTGGAGTCCAAAACCCAGGCTCACTAAGGCACTGAACCACAGGTGAGCAGTGAAAATCACAATCTATAAAGAATACGTGCCTTGTAGAATAAGGTTAATGGATTTTCAGTGCCACTGTACTTGAGACTTACTAAAGTGGCCTAGAATCAAAATTAATTAAGTAGTTTCCAAAAGTTCGAGGTATGCTTTCTTCCCATCCAGTCTACTAAGTATAGCTTTGCCTCACATGATTTTCAAAACTCTGTATACAGAATTTTAATTATCTTCTTACAAAAGCTATTTTGTGGGCAGGATGTCTAGTTACAATTGCTGTAGACTAAAAAGAAATCGGACCACAAAGTTCATCTGTGAGCATTTGATAGGTATATAAATATTCTTGTCACTCTGAATACCTTGGCCATTGCAGTCGGAGACTCTCCCCCTTATTGGAAAAGTCAACTCTAAGGCTGGTTATTGTTTCACTAATATTCTGTTGGTAATAAGCCACTTTGTAAAGCTTTGTTCATGAGTTCCAGAGAGCATTTGGCTTCCAACAATACAAAGGACCACTGCAAGCATTTTTGGTCAGTTTTGATTGAATGCAGATTGCAGGATTGTTTTGCTAGACCACATTACTCTTTCAAATGTTTCTTCAGTAGTTGCATATTACTTTCCAATGATAATCATTTGCATTTCCAGAGCCCTTTGGCTCCTGATGTTTTACAGTGAATTTCCTCAGAATCCATCTCTGTTTTCACTGTGCTTCCCTCTGGGTTAAGAGGAGGCCTGGAGCTCCTAGTCTTTCGCAAGGCCACGTTAACAAATGGCTGCAAAGAATGAGTAGGAAGAAACTCATGAAAAACGCCCAACTTAGGCCCTATAGAGGGTGATGTGGAAAGTAGAATGTTTCTCATAGTTGCAAAAGGAAAGAAATCTAAGAGCATGCTATGAATTCTATTTCATTGACATTTAAAAATTGTTTTTAATATAAATTTTATAGCTCTTAGACTTCTTATATAACCCAAAAGGTAAACTAAAGGTTAGGCAATTCAGTTGGATGTTTGGGCCTAACCAGATCCCAGTATTTCTTTCATTGTCTGCCGCCACCGCCCCCACATGCTTCCTTCTCACTCCACTTCTGGTGGTCCCGACGCACTCTGCAGATGTTTCTCCCACACAATGGAAACATTCCCTAATGTGTCCGTAGACTTCCAGGCTTGGCTCATATGGGAAAAGGAAAAATTGGAGAGAAAGAATATGTTTCTGGATTGGTGTTATTTCCTTCCGTGCCTTTCAAAAGTGCTGAAACAGAGAAGAAATTTAATTTAGACCTATTCACCTTTCCTATGCTGCTAACCATGTAAGTGGTTTATTAAAGTAATTTTCTTTTAATTTAAAATGTAAATAGATAAATAAGTGAACCTTATCAGTCAGTCTTTCAGATGTCTCAAGGTAGCTATCTGATGTTAGAAAATTTTATAGAATTATGTCTATGTTTCTTATTTTTAAAATAAGAGTTGCTATCAATGCATCAGTTACTTGGAAAATTAGGGTATCTATTATTCTACATAAAGCTTAAAAACTGCATCCTGTAATTTTCAAATAATTTTCATTAAGAGATATTCTTCCCTATTTGCACATTGCATATGGGACACCAATATGCTGAAAAAACAGGACACAGATAAAAAAGGAAAATAACCATTTGCATTTCCTCCATTGCCTCTCCAGCCTCTCTGTAGAGCTATATTTTGTCCTTGGATGACATCTTGGGCAGCATCTGTATTTTACATGTTCTTTGATAAAAATCCTTTCATTATGTTAGTCATAAAAAATATTCTCCATTCAGAAATTAGCATGCCAGTGTCCATATTTGAAAAGCAAACTTCATTACAGTTTTCCCCTCTCCAGTACCACCCCTTCCCCAGTTTGCCCTGCTGCCAGTGTGAAGTGTGTAATTAATATGTGTACGTGTGTGAGAGAGTGTGTGTGGGTCTTTGTTGAGTATTGGGAGTTTGGTCTTGGTTTTTCTTTACTCTGTTACATCTTCTATCTCTCCTAAAGCCCAGAGCTCATTTGCCATGCAAGTAGAGGGGAGGAGAGGAGTCAAGAAAGGGTTTTCCTTGCTACCTCTGATTTTCCTCTTGTCTTGTTGGTGTTTAAAGCTAATTTCCCATTAGGATCTTTCAGGTAAATTCTTGACAAAGATTAACTTCCCCCCGATGCATCTGGCTCCAATTTCACACCAGCATCTAGCTTTAAATCTTAACAGCGCTCAACTGACATTATGTCTTTCCAGATACCTTGTCTGTTCTCGCACTCATTGTCCCCTTTTAGTTCATTGGAAACTTGCAAATGAGACCCACTGCCATGAATGAGGCTGCTTCCCAAATGCTCATTCAGTTTTTTAGTCAAGAAAATAGTATATTTACCTCATAAGGTTATTGTGAGGTTCACATGAGTTAGTGAATGTAAAATACTAAGAAGAATACCTGGAACATGGTAAATGCTATGTAATATTTCATGTCCATTATTATACTTTGAATAGTATAGTAATATGTCCATTACCGTGCTTGTACCAAACATAAGTATATTGTCAATAAGGACATGAGTCTGTAGTTAAAGAGAGATTTATGAGCCAGATATATAATTTTGATGTCTTCAACCTGTAGATGTGGTTAGTATGAGATTGGATGATAACAGCTAAGGAGTGAGTGTAGACAATTAAGAATTTTCAAGCATTGGGCTCTACATCCTGAGCACTGAAAGGATTAGAGCATGTGGAAATGAGAAAATTGCATCCCCAAAGGCTCATGAGTTCATAGAAAAAAACAGATAAATATAATGTCTGAACTGAGGTAATAAAGTCTTTCAGAGACAGTGTGGTTAGTGTCAGATGCTACTAAGAGGACAAAAAAAGTAATGGCCATGAATTGATCATTGGAGTTAACATCAGTATTGTTCTGATTTTGATAAGAGCATTTTGAAAGAGCAGCGGAACAGTAAGGGTGAAAGCAAAAGCAGAATGTGTCCAAGAGAGAATCGGAGGAGATAAAGTAGAAACAATCATTATAGACAACTTATTGAAGGAAATTTGAGGTAAAATGACAGAGATAAACATGGCTAGCTGGAAGCAGAAGTGAGATGAAGAAATAGTCTTTTAAAAAGTTGGAGAAAATAGCATTTTTAAATATATTGAGGGGTCCTAGAAAAAGCATTTATGTGGATATTAAATTCCTGAGAATTATGAGAAGAGGGGCATTGGAGAAAATGAGAGTGGGCCACCATCAAAAGGCTTTAAGAAAAACCCAAGACAATTAGGGGAGAAATTCAGGGAGAAGTAAGAACTGCTATGAGGAAAATGACCTTATTATTAATGAAATTTACAAATAGGGCATTGCAAGACTTCCTAAAAGAGAGAAGACGCTAACTGATTTTGATTTAAGGTTTTTTTTTCTTTTCCAGTGAATTAGGAAAATTAACTCTCTTTTTATAAACATTTTACAGCCTCTTTTCCATTAAAGAGCTGGAAAGAAACTCAACTTTGTACTGTCATAGCTGATTTTCTATTTGGAGCAATGAATGGCAGTAAGATAGAATTGGTATCTTTTAACTGATTACAAGGTCCTCCAGCTTTGGAGCCAGCACATTAATAGCTAATGCTTTACTTTTTGTTTTTTGAAGTTAAGTAAGCCAATAAAATGTTAAGGAACACCATCTTCTTTCCTATCAGCAACATCCACAGTGCATCCCACCTTCCATACCACTCCAGGATCTCATGAAGACACAAAGCTGTATATTGAATTTCAGTTATGAAAATATCTAAAGAAAGTGAAGTTTTATATTTGATCTTGTCTTCTCATATCTTTGAGCACAGAGATGTAACATTACATCATGTTACATTTTTCAGAAATGTAAACTATCAGCTTAAAAATACAACAAGAATTTTTTATACTAGTTGCTTAAATGTATGTTGTTTACCATTTATATTTCATAATAAAGTTAAAACCTAAATTTGTCTTAAGACTCAGAGTAAGCAGTTTCCTTTTGTGTTTTGGAACCTTCCCTGCTGCTCCAAGGAGCTACCAACCTCCATATGTATCAAATGACCTGAATATCCCGAGGTGTTTGTGTAGCCCATTTACTCAAGATTTTTAAGTGCTATATATGCAGCAAACAGCTGTTTGCTTTTTAATATCAGAAGAAATGCTCATTAAGGAACTACCTGAGATTCTTTACTCTTCCAAAAGAATAAAAGGAAGGCCAAAGAAGCAATTTATCAACTAGTAAGTAAAAATTTGGTGGCCTTTATAAGCATACAGAGAGTAAAGTAGATCATACTTCATATAAAATTTTGATTTCTCTATAGTGGAAAGAATAAGGGAGGTAGAAGAAATGAAAGTAACAGAATACATTATACAGCAAAGAAAGGACAACAGCCATTAGAAAGGGCAGTATGTCTGAAAAATAAGAACTAGAATTTGTAAAATTGATCTAAGATTCTTAAAAGAATGAGGGAAAATTATTTTTTTTTTGCATTAGAATTTTCTGGTTCCCTTCTTTCTAAGGTTGTCCCCGTTGACTTGATTCTAATGAACACACTATGAAATAAAATCTCATTAATTCACTACAAATGAAATACAAATTGTTGAGTAGTCCAAATCTGATCGATACAGAAAGAGTTTTATTACTTTAAAATATAGAAGTAGTTTGGATTAACTGAAAGTCAGAGTTGTAAAGTAACACAGACATGATCTAGACTATTGCTCCCATTTTTTTCTTCACTGAAGAACCACAGTAAAGAATAACCAGACTGTGTTTTGAGGCTTGTTTTCTAAAGACCTCTTATTCACTTCCCATGTCGGTTCAGGGTCACACATCTAGTAAGTGGAAATTGGCATGAGAGTCTAAATACAATTCCTACCTTAGGTTTCTGCAATCAAGCAAAATTCAATCTTCAAGAAACTCAATTAATGGATTACTTACTATATGTGTGCTAACAATTAAGGCATTTCTTTGGGAACAAAGTTATTTTAAAGAGCTAAAAGGTGACCTTGAGAATTTCCTTGGAAATATTACATAAAATTTATATTTTAAATAAATAGAAAAGGACAGCTTTTTTATAGAGGGGGAAAGAAAATTTTAGACCATTCAAGGATCAGCAATCACAAGCATGAAAAGAAGCTTCTGGTCACCAGAAACGCTACCAAGTAACACAATGTCTTGTTAAATGTGGGAGAATATATGAACCCTCTTTCCCTCTAGAATAGGGATTCTTATATTTTAAGTTGCACATAATCCCCCTGAGAACCTAGGTATTTGTGCACATACCAGAGCATATCTCTGAGGTCTGGATTACTTCAGTCTAAGATGGGCCTTGGAAGTAGCAGGAGTTTTGATGCAGATAAACTGCAGCCCACAAATTTGGAATCAATAACCCAGTCAGATGACATAGTTGAGACTAAACACCAAACTACTCAACATGAACTTTTGTCAGATATCTTTTCATGTATTATAATTGAATACATAACTAAAGGCAACGAAGTAAGTCTTCATCAAATTGAATGGATTCTTGAAACTGTTCAGTGACAAAAATCATTGTTCTTCAAGGGTCTCAATAAATTAGCTTAGATTTTTAAAATCACGTTACTATTAAAAGTTTTTTGAGGCACTAAGTAATTCATTCTTTTATTTGCCAAGTTAGTATGTTTAGAATGTAAGATATTGAAAGTGCTTAACTCCACTTCTGACTCTTCAGCATAGACACATCAAGTAGTGTTAAATAATATAAAATAATTTTCCTCTCTCTAGCATATTTAAGAATGACTTACATAGGTTTTATTGGTAGAGTGATTGTCTAAATCATTGATCAAATAAAATCTTTCTCTCACTTTCACTCTCCCTCTTTCTATCTCTCTTTCTTACATACACACACACAAACACACACAGAACTGTTTATTCATCAAAAATCTGTTTTAATATGTTGGCAAATTTATACAATAGTATATTCAAAACTATTTCCAAAATAAATGTTTTTCAAAAAAGAAATAACAAAACCGTGTTAATATGGAGAGGAGGCAGAAGTGTGGGTTCCCCACCAAAGGCCCCACGTCCAAGCCTGGAAACCGTGACCCTAAATGAGAAGTTATCCCTGTTTTCCTGCCCAAATGTTGCTTTATCCAAAACCACCGTGGCCTGCCATGCCCCCCCCATTCCTGTACCCATAAAAACCTCAAACCCCAGGCTCCACAAGCAGAAGAGTGGAAGAGCGACAGAGCAGCATGGCATAGAAGGAGAAAAGAGAAGGAGCATCTGAACATTGAGAGGAGTTCTGCTGGGGATGGTTGGAGAGGAGATCAGCCACGGGACAGTCAAACTCCAGGGGAAGATCATCTTCCCACTCTATCCCCTTTCTAGTTCCTCATCCATCCCACTGAGAGCCACCTCCAACACTCAGTAAAATCCTTGCATTCACTGTCCTTCAAGTGTGTGTGACCTGATTCTTCCTGGACACTGGACAAAGGCCTAGGTACCAAGAACGCAGAGTGTAAAAGGCTGTCACCCTGACTCTCCACTGAGCTGATTAACACTTAGCCATCTGTAGACAGCAACTGCTAATAGAGCATTAATTGTAACACACCCCTAGGTGCTACTGTGGTGCCAGTGCCCAAAAGCACCCACCTGCATCTGCCCACTTAAGTGTTCCCCTCCCATAAGGGATTTGAGCACCAGCAGCCAAGCACACTAGCCACACCCCTATCACAAGTCACACAAGGGGGTCAGAGAACTTTCCTGTTTCAGTGTCATCAAAGCAAATTTTTAAAAAACCTTCATACTAATCATCTAAGTTGTAGAATATTAAAAATGACATAAACAGAATAACTATTTCTAAAAATACTCTCATCAGTTTTCTTAGTCACTTATATCTTTAACAGCAGGTCAGTGGCATTTTTTTGAAGATATTATTTCTAATATGGTGTTACTATTTTGAATTTTTTAAATAAAATTATCTGTATTCTTATTCAAAGTTTCATCTTATGGTTAATACATTCAAAAGTGTTGACACTTGCAATTGACTTTTCTCTCTATAACATTTATATTTTGAAAATACTCTCTGTACAGGTACTGAAGTATCTAGCAAGCTAAAAGATACAGCAAATGTGTATTTTCTGTTTAAATTTTCTCTTATTAAATGATATAATTAACTCCAACATGTGTCATAGTGCTTGTATTTTGCCTACATTCAGAATAACATTTCAAAATATTTTACAAAACAAAATTTATCAAGTAATTTGTCTTATTTATTACTTGCTAATTGTTTTACCAAATTTAGAAGTTGTGAAATTGTAGGTTTTTTATTTTTTTATTTTATTTTATTATTATTATTATTTTTTTGAGACGGAGTCTTGCTCTGTCACCCAAGCTGGAGTGCAGTGGCGTGATCTCGGCTCACTGCAAGCCCTGCCTCCCGGGTTCATGCCATTCTCCTGCCTCAATCTCCCGAATAGCTGGGACCACAGGCACCTGCCACCACACTCGGCTAATTTTTTGTATTTTTAGTAAATACGGGGTTTCACCATGTTAGCCAGGATGGTCTCGATCTCCTGACCTCGTGATCCGCCCACCTCGGCCTCCCAAAGTGCTGGGATTACAGGCCTGAGACACCACGTCCAGCCAAATTATAGGCTTCTAAAATTATGTTCCTTTTTGGTACATAATAGAAATTTATCTCTTTTGAAATAGAAGTTTCATCAATACTCTCACGCTTCAACTTTGAGTGTCAGAGTCAAATCTCACTTGAAGTTGAAACTCTTTTTATACAATCTGTTCAGTCCTTTCCTAGTCTAATAGGGATCAATTTCAATATCTCCCTGTTTGCAAGCTTTGTTTTCAATAAGTGAAATTCACTAATAACTTCAGGAAAAAAAGTTTTGTCAATCTTCATTGATATTTGTCTAAAGATCTTCAACTAGTTTTAAACAAATACATCCAAGTTTGACAGAGTCTACCATAAAATTCAGTAACATGAGAGGACACATGTTTGATTTACAAATTTTTTTTGAAAATCTTACTCACTTCTAAAATCTGATGTCTGGCAGCAAAACATACTTTCATGTTGATGTATTCTTTTGCATTTAACATCAATTGTACAACAAATAAATTTCTAGGCAATTCGCAACTTTGTATACCTAAAATACTTTTAAATTTTCACAATATACCTCTCTGAATACTATTACTAATTTTATGTCCAACACAAACAATTTCAAGCAATTTTTCTGCTAACAGTCTCTTAATTTAGAAAGAATACTGCTTTGTATTACTAACTAACCCACCAAAATTTCTATTTGTACTATCACCACAAAACAAATACAATTTTATATTCAGTATTAAACTTTTAAATTTGTAATGATATTAGATGTTTCACATTTGATGGGATAGGCTGTTAAAAATTACTTCAATTACATTAATTGAATGAAAATATTCATCCATTTGGAAAATCAGATGGCAGTGAGATGAAACTGGTATCTTTTAACTGATTGCAAAGTCCTTCAGCTATGGAGCCAGCACATTAATAGCTACTGCTTTACTTTTTGTTTGTGCACAAGATAATTTTAATGGTTAAATAAGTAAAATGAAAAAAAGAAAAATATATATAAGCAAAATAACTTAAAAGGGTCTTTTAATCTAAATAATGATGCATTTCAGAGACTGCATATGCCCTCTACAGTTTCATGTGTTAGATCCTCCCCTTTGAGCATGAATATCTTAAAATGAGTACAAACTTTTGAAATAGATGCTGATGCTTCTTCTGCATATTTATTTCTTCTGTTTTTTGTGCAATCAGTAATGTCACTAATCTTCCCCCACCCTGTGAATAATATAAGTTGATAAACATTTTATGCAAATTATGTTTAAATTTTATTCAAAAGCAAATCAGTACTTAGCTTACTAAATATGGAGTTATTAATTTGATGGGGAGGGGTTCATGGCATCCTGATGATTTTATGCATTTTGCAGCCTATTACGTGGGCCAAGCCAAGGTTTCCTAGTGTGCCATGTGGCTGCCAGGTGCCATTTTTAGATGATCTCCAATACCCCCTGTCTAGAGAGAATTAGCCACCTTTAGACTCTGATTGTCTCAGCAGACATCATTTTACCAGCAAGTTAAAATGCACGCTGTGTACTGTCTCAGAAAGGGATATGTTAGTTGCATTTGTCTAATGTCTCTGAAAGGGATGTGTTAGTTGGATTTGCCTGAATAGGATAAGGGGAGGAGAGAAACCATTATGTATGGACATCTTTTACATTTAACTTCATGTTACAGGGAGAGCTCCCTTCAATGTGAATGCATACCTCACATTACCTCAAGAGACCCTGGAAGAAGCCAGAAGTGTAAAATAGGGATCTACTAAACCTAACCCCCTGTATATTTTAATACTAAAGCAGCATTATTATCTGGGATAGAAACCTGAGGTTCCTTGCCTCATGCCAAGGAAATTAAGGACATGGAAATACAAAAGAAGTGAGTTTAAAAGCAGAGGTTTAATAAGAGAAAGAAAGAGAAAAGAGAACAGCTTTCTTTCTTGCAGAGAGAGAGGGGTGCCCCTGGTAAAGTGCGCGGAGTTGTATAGATTGGCTTGAGGAGGTGGTGCCTGATTTACATAACACCCAAAGATTGGTTGGACCAGGTATGACATTTACATAGCACTGCGAAGAAGCTTGTCACTCCACCCTAATCTTTTTATTATGCAAATGGGTTTTGTACTTGGCTGCTGCCATGTTGTCTGCTCCTTACTGTACACGTAGTTAGCAAAGAAAAGGGAACATGGAGCCACCATTTTGATCATGCCTAGTCCCCAGGTAGCTCCTTCCCTATTGGTACTACTGCTGGCATTTACCTGTACAAGCTTCTAGCTTGCCTTTCCATGTCTGCAACTTGATTTTACAGACTGCTCTTTGTTAGAAAAGAAAATGATTTGGGGGCTGCTTTTCTTTAAAAGGAAAACCTTACTGAGGACTTCCTTATCCTCATGATCTGCCCAAATAACGTCTTGTTAACTCGTATATCATTACCTTTATTAATCATCTTCCATTAAAAATGAAAAATCAGACAAATGCAAACAGGACCTATGGTGACAATATTTTTTGACCACATCTCCATTCCCCGCTCTACCTCCATTCACTCTCCAGTTTGCTAATGCTTATATAGCTTTTACATTTGCTGGCTCAGTTTCTTTCTTTCTCTTTTTTTCTTTTTTTTTTTTTTTACTTTCTTTTCCTTCCTTCCTTCCATCCTTCCTTCCTTCCTTCCTTCCTCTGTCCCTTCCTTTGTTTTCCTTTCTTTTTCCCTTCCCTTCCCCTTCCTCTTCCCCGTCCCCTTCCCTTTCCGCTTCCCCTCCCCTCTCCCTCCCCTCCCTTTCCTTTCCTTTTTTGATGGAGTCTTACTCTGTCACCCGGGCTGGAATGCAGTGGTGTGATCTCGGCTCACTGCAACCTCTGCCTCCTGGGTTCAAGTAATTCTCCTGTCTCAGCCTCTGGAGTAGCTGGTATTACAGACACCGCCACCACGTCTGGCTAATTTTTGTACTTTTTTTTTTAGTAGAGAAGGGGTTTCACCATATTGATCAGGCTAGTCTTGAACTCCTGACCTCAGGTGATCCACCCTCCTTGGCCTCCCAAAGTGTTGGGATTATAGGTGTAAGCTACCGTTCTGGGCTGTTTCTGTTTCTTTTAAAATGTATGCAAAATGATCCCATGTGAAACAGAAAACTTTGGTGGCATGTCTAAATATCCATGCTTACTTAATCAGTATCACCTTTCTCTTAATTAACATCTTTGGTATAGAAACAATATTCTCTCACACTGCACAACTTTTCTGCTTATTTCTAAAATTTGACAGGAGGGACTAGAGAAGTTCTCCTTCATTCTAGTTTGGCTGTAGCTTCTGCACCTTATCATTGCCAGAAGTTTGAAAAATGTAGAACATCTGGCACATCCTCAATCTTACTAAATTCAATGTTTCAGAGAGTCATTTCTGTTTCTAAAAGGATCCACTGGTAATCCTGATGCATACAGCAAAGACTGCGTCTTCCTGGTTTCTGTAATGTAAATCAAGACAGGTTATAATTCGGGGCTTATTGCTGGTAAAACAAAGGAAGAACATGTCCGAGAAATGAAGTTATTATGATTCATGGATACTGGGGTGCCTGGAGTGGTTGCAAATTTTTACATAAATAGTGCTAGAGTTGTAGAATGTCAAAAAGAAGGCACAATCTGCAAGAGATAAACATCAATGCTTGCTTAATTTGCTAATTTTTTCTAATTGTGTCTTGGGGAGGAAGGAATGTAAGTTGTTATGATGTCCAGAAAAAAGAGTGGCAGAACTGGAGTGAGACTTGAAAAATGTTCTAATAATGAATAGAACATTGTCTGTCGCCCCCCCCCCCCCGCCCCCCCCCCACCCCCCCCCCCACTAAGGCAGGTTTAAGATAGAACCAAGCTGCTTCCATCGTGTTGCTGAAAATCGTAACATCAAAAATGTTTTAAGATTCTGAAAGGCAAACTAGTCTGTTTTTTGCTATTTTATCTTGGGTTTCCAGAGTCTATGACTATGAGAACATGGGGAGACATTAAAAGGAAGCTTATTTTCTATTGTTCTCCCGAATAAATCCTATTACTGTATGCTATAATGTATACCCTATGTTAAAGAATTCCACTCAATGATTCTATTGCAGATTCTACACTGAGGGATTAAATTATACAATCACTAGTAAAAGTGAAATTTGAAAATATTTAATAAACAATCATTTAAGTTGTTAATGTTAAATATAACAAGGGTTTATTTACTTTAGCAACTAATTGAACATCTGGTTCATGATTAGGAATGCACATATTGCTAAATATCAGGACTCTGAGATGATTAGATTCAGTTTAACAAAAATAATTTGATGGAATAGGATGATGTGGAAGTAAATGACACAACTAATAGAGCTAAGGTAATGAGCAACTCTTGAGAAAACTGACAAGTCCTGTAGCCTCTTCCAGAGATATGGTAATCCTGTAAGTAAACCTATGACATCACCATTCTTAGAAGGTTTAGAAGTTCTGGACTCATTCACCTTGTCAACTAATCTCATAACAAAAATACTTATCCTGATAACTTTATTTTGTATCTTGGAGCATCAAATCAATGGAAAATACTCTGAACTTAAACTCCTCGGCCTACCCTTTTAAAGGCTTGCCTTACTCAGATGTCTGACATTGTGGAATGGGGAAACATCATGAACTTCGATGTTCAACTTCAGAGAGTTTAAATTTTATTTTGGTCACTTATTACATTTCATGGGCCTCGCAAGTTACTTAACCCCTCTCAGACTCAAAACTATCTTCTATAAAATAGTGTTAATAGCTCCTAACACAGGATTCTAGAGACTAAATCAAATAATACTAATAGAGGACTACTCAATAAACAAATGCTCCTTTCCTCTATCTTTTCTTATGGTAGATTAGGAAAAGTAAATATTTTCATATGATTTGCAAAGTCAGTTTGCAACTCTCCACTAGAAGTGGTGAGTAATTGATGAGTCCTATTTTTAGGGCTTTCCCTGCAGAGAGAGAGAGAAAGAAAGAGAGGGTTAAAGTCCTTCCAGTAAGCATAAATTACGTGGCATCACTCAAGATCAATTTACAACATTAATAATAGCTGTATGTTCTGTCATCATGTATTAGTGTTCTGCAAAAGAAAACTGGACTAGAATATTAGCAGGGTTAAAGAATAAAATGAAGAATAAAGTGCCTTGGTTAATAATGCACAGAGGCCCTAGAAATGTAATTGCCCAATGGGATCATTGCCTGCTGCCAGGATAGAGTCGATTTATCAAGACAGGGAAATTGTAATAGAGAAAGAGTTCAATTCATGCAGAGCCAGCTGAATAGGAGACTGGAGTTTCATTATTACTCAAATCAGTCTCCCTGAAAATTCAGAGACTGGGTTTTTTAAGGATAATTTGGTGGGTAGGGGGCCAGGGAATGGAGAGTGCTCACTGATCAGGTCAGAGACAAAAATCAAAGAGCCTTGAAGCTATTCTTGGCTGAGTCAGTTCTTGGAGGGGGCCACAAGACCAGATGAGTCAGTGTATCCATCTGGATGGTGCCAGCTGATCCATGGAGTGCAGGAGCTAAAAAATATCTCCAGCACCAATCTGAGGTTTCACAATAGTGATGTTATCCCTAGGAGCAATTGGGAAGAGTTCGAATCTTGTGGCCTCTAGCTGTATGACTCCTAAGCCTATTTTCTAATCTTGTGGCTAATTTGTTAGTCCTACAAAGGCAGCCTTGGCCTCAGGCAAGAAGGGAGTTTGTTTTAGGAAAGTGCTGTTATCATTTTTGTTTCAAAGTCAAACTGTGAACTAAGTTCCTCCCAACGTTAGCTTGGCCTGTGCCTGGGAATAAACAAGGACAGCTTGGAGGTTAGAAGCAAGATGGAGTCCGTTAGGTCAGATTTCTCATTGTCATAATTTTCTCACTGTTTTAATTTTTGTATAGGAAGTGTCAGGAACATTACCTGTCTGGTAACCACTCCCACTTTCACTGGTACAAATTTGTGTCTTGAAAATATCTGTATTTCTAATAGAAAACCATTCACAATCACAGTGAGGTAAACCGAAGAGAGAAAAGAGAGAATAGACAGAATTCAATTCCTTCAAAGAAAACTGAACTTCACCACAAAAGGATCTTTTATCATTTGGGGGAATTATTTATTAACATTTCCATTATTAAACTCATTTTTAGGCTAATCGTATAAATTCACATATATTAAAGCATCTACACATATTTATGTGTCATTCCTTGGGGAATCATTAAGCGCTTTTGACATACTAAACAACTATGTAAAGATTAGCAAAAAGTCTCTTTTCTTTGCCATTACTGAAGAATGTATTTTATACACTGAAAAGTCTCTAGAATGTAGAATCAGGGTCTTGAGAATGTTTATGTCTTAAATTGCATAATTTCAAGCCAGCAGAGGGCTCCCTACTGTAACATGATTCTGTATATACAAAATTCTGCAAAAATTGTTGATAAAGGACAAAAGCAGGATTTAATATTTGTTATAGGCTTATTTATTTTCCATAACTATGTGTTAAATTAAGAAGTATAAAAAGAATGAAGCAAAGCCAAACCCACTTCTGATACTTGAGATAGAATTTGTTGCTTTTTCATCATGCCAAATTTAATCTTCCTCTGCTGTTCCAGTTTGAAAACTAAATGTGCTTCAATTCTGTATCCTGAGTTCACATAGACACCTGCAGTCTGATTCTCTTAATACTCCATATTTTTGTCCATTCAAAGGTTAAATAACATATTTTTAATATGAGATTATCTACTAGTAAGGCTCTTTAACCTAGTGATAAATATAGGCAAAGCTCAATGAAGAACGGCATTGATTTTTTCAGTACATGTGTCTCTGGTTATTTAAATTATTAAATTTTAAGTTGATTTCAAGAGATATTGGGTAAATGAAAATAAATATTTTTTTTTTTAACTTTTTCCAGCCCTCCTTCTTTGGACTTCATCCTGCTTATCCCTATCAGTTCCCTCCTAATGAAACACTTGGCGGATTTTTGCAATCCCAATGAACAATGTATACACAACACCTTGGGTCATTTTATTTAGAGAATTAACATTGTTCTGACAATTTTAAATAATGCAGAATTGCTGCATGCTGCTCAGTCTGCCAAAACAAATTGACCAAGCACATTAGAGAAGTCTATGACAAAGTAACCTGTTGAAAAAACTAATTCTGTCAAATTCTATTCATTTTTCCTTCAGTGATGCCTTTTTTTTTTTTTTTTTTGAGATGGAGTCTCGCTCTGTCGCCCAGGCTGGAGTGCAGTGGTGAGATCTCCGCGCACTGCAACTTTTGCCTCCCGTGTTCAAGCAATTCTCCTACCTCAGCCTCCAGAGTAGCTGGGGCTGCAGGTGCATGCCACCATGCCCAGCTAACTTTTATATTTTTAGGAGAGACAGGACTTCACCATGTTGGCCAGAACGGTCTCTATCTCTTGACCTCATGATCCACCCACCTCGGCCCCAAAAAGTGCTGGGATTACAGGTGTGAGCCACTGTATCTGGCCTCAGTGATGTCTTTTTCTGGAATGCAGCTTCTTAGGTTACATGGTTTGCAAAAGTAAATTTGGCCTTAGGAAGACAACCAATGTAATACATTTTTATGACTATAAATATGTGTCTATGCATAATTTTACCAGACATCAAAGGAAACATTGTTTTCAAATTGATGCAAAGGCAATATTCCTTCTTGTTTTTACTGTTTGTAAGTTCATTCCTTCTTTTTATACTTGTGATCTTGTAGGCTGTCAGTTAATATAACATGATTATATTTGAATTTTTTTTTAATTGTAGTGATAAAGGGGGGAAGTAACCACAAGTGACTTTAATTTTTAATAGAAAATAAAAAATGTGAAAAGCAAACAATGGTAAATAAGTAATTTTATCTTTCATTAAAGAAATAGTTCATATAAGCATTATATAAGATAATTACATTTTTATATGCTTGTGGACAACTCATTAAAAGAGAATTATGTACAAATTCAGGTTATTTCCAGGGGCCAGACGTGAGTTGTTTCATGCTTCTAACTCCCCAGAAAGCAATGCAAATGGAGAAAACAATCTGAAGAAAAAAACACAAAGAGAAAAAAAAAGTTAGAAGTGAATCAATACTATCGCTCAACTGAATTAAAAATATTTCCCTAGAGGAAAATGAACATGGATATTTTAGGCAGTCAAGTTATTTAAATTAAATCTAGCAATTGCTCACTGATCGAACTTAGCCAATTTTACTTAAAACAGGGTTTGTGAAGATAGGAGCTGGAGTTAAAAAGTTTTATTTCTGTGGCTTGTTTCTTATACTCACAAATCTGGGTCATTTCAAGGAATAGGGCTAGATAAGTTAGATATTCAAATATTTCTTCTGACATTTGGAGATTCAGCATGGTGTATGTATTATATTAAATGATCTAATTGCTTACATAGGTTAAGAAACCTTTGGAATAGGAGAAATAAAAACATTGTTAAAGAATCCCTCCAAGGCAGTATGATCTAGCTTACTATGAATTTTATCCAATGTGAATTAAATTCTAAACACTGCTGATGATTTACCACCTTAGTCATTTGATTTTATCACGTGTAAAAATGTAACTGAATATTTATTTCACACTGAAGACTTAACTAAATCATATTAAGCAGCCTCAAAGTTCATTGAGTTTGTTCAATCCAGGCACTGGTCATGGTCTTTGCACCATCAGATTTCCCAAAAGCAAACCCTTCCCTTTGCTCTTACCTAGGTACTGATAATTAAAACTATAGGATTGCTTTCCTGATCACCATTTTAGGTGGTTGGGTACTGGAATGACGATGAAAGAAAACAATGCCAAAACAACCAGAGTTATTGGGATAGCTGTGCAGCAGTTTCTCTACATTTTTTCATATATGTGTGTACTTCCCCTCCATACTATTAAAATAGGACCAGATGCCTCGCCCCAAGAAGAATATCACTATACCTGGAAGATTCACTGAAATATACAAAGAGAGAACATTTAAGTAAGAAGATAAAGGCATGGGAGCATTCTGGGGTGGGGAACTCTGGTGAAGTCAAGACTGTTAACTAACGACAGCTGTTAATTCACAGAAACTACCTTCAACTGTGCTGATTTTGCTATTAAAGCATGAATGAGGAACAAAACACTGCCAACAAGCAAAATACAACCAAGCAAAACAACAACAACAACAACAGCAATCCTCCCAAACAAGGATGTTTAGATTTATGAGTGGGTTGTTCAGTTTCATATGAACCTCCTGGATCTTTCTAGAGAACCATCATCCTTCACATTAGCCAGTTTGATGGACTTCTTCGAATTCATGCCTTCCTTTTAGCCTATAACACTCACAATATGAAAAAATATTAAAAATAAAATCAGCAGTTTTATTGAAGGAGAATTCAAGAATAATATTAACATTTTGGAGTTGCCTCAGAAGTCAAATACAATGTATTTAAAGGCTGGTTTTGATTTTGTTTCTTTTGACTGTAATTCAAGAGAAATGACCTCATGGGATTTCTTCTGATGGTGCCAGGTAAAATAATATTGTGCTGGGGGGAGTATTTGTTAAAACTCTTAGACTTGTGCCATGAGTTTCATTTGTCCATGAAAATGGGTTAATGCTGAGGGGGCGCTGAGAAGATAGCTTTTCAACTGAGACAGAGATGATAAATCTATAATATCAGAGTAAATAATTTACTTTAGATCCAGAATATTCAACAAGCAACTAATAGATACCTTGTGTTGTGCGGGGTGGTGGAATTGAAACTATATTTGGCACTCTAAGTCTTTATTGGTTTTGAATCTGGTGTCTGCAGTCACAAGGATGATCTCCTTGAGGGAAGGCTGAGGAGAATTACTTCAGTGAAACCTCAAAAGTTGTATATAAAGTTTTTGGAGTATTCTCATAAATCTCATACTTCTCCTCTTTTCCATTCTCAATTCCCCTAGACTATTCATACTTTCATCTCGACTCCCAATACTGTTAAACATTTTTACCTAAAGAGGAAGTGGAAAAGATTGCATGTGTAGTTATGCCTTGTTATTAATCCACCACTTTCCACTAAATCTTTCCACCTTTGAAACTCTGATTCATATCCTTTATCCTGTAGGACCTACCTCTAAGTAAATCACAAAAATCTTCCCATTTCCAATTATCTGAAATGCTTTTAAATTCCTACCAAAATCTGCGGTTCGCAGTCTTATTTTGTTTTTTTGTTTGCTTGCTTGTTTCAGGCTCCTGTGTGTTATCCCTTCAAAGAGATGTACAATTGGTTAAGGCTAGGGCTCAGGATCAGATTATACTAATGTGCAATGGAGACCTTCGCTTAGGCCGGCATTGTCCTACATGCCTTTATTAGATTATGTCATCTAATTCTCATGACAAACTTTGGAGTACTGGTATCCAATTTGGCAATGAGACGGTGGGAACTCAAAATTCATGTGGTTTTACCAGGGAATCACAAAACTACTAAACATCAGAGCTAGAATAAAGTTTTACATTTATCTAGCAACCCCAATAAAATCTAACTGCAAAACCTGGGAAACCATTTCAAAGAATATGAACATCTATAGTGAATTAATTTCCTTTTCTGTAGTCATCACCTAGATTTTCCTAGTTATTTTTTTTCTTGTGCCAGTAACTGCTAGGCTTCTGAGACCTTTTCACAATCAATATTTTAAGAACAAATTTGGAATTTTTATATATAATAAAATCCAGATTGGCAAAGGATCATAGAAATAAAATAAAATCAATGTGTCCTGCTAAAAATATGTGACTCTGAAATACCATTCCATTAGAAAATATTTCAGTAGAAGAAAACAGAGTTAATTTTATATTTTAGAATATATGTGTTTGTATATAAATATTATATACAATGTATAATAGATTCAAATACATATTGCACATATAAATTTAAGTCAGAAAATTATTTAACATAGAGTCAATATAACCACCTGATTACTGTAGTCACCCCACTTACATTTTTCCTTTTCCAACTGTTCTCTTGATTTTTGTATTAAGCCATTTATTTTAGGTCTCCTTAGTTGATTAGATTAAATATGTTACTTTACTTGATAGTTCACTAACACATTTCTCAAATATTTGTTAAATAAAGACAGAATTCCTACTTAGGCTAGTGGAAAAATAGATGAAAACTGTAGACTTTTTAGTTTGCAATATTTGTCTCTAATCTACAGATATGATGTTTCCGGCTACACACAAACTCAATGCACACTTATTTTATCCCAGTTCTAGGCAAGTCCCATGATTTTAACAGATGGATTCTAAACACAAAGCAGAGGAAGTTCATTCTTAGTGTCAAGCCCTCCTTGTGCTAACACATCATTAGTGGTCCTTGTCTTCAGGCTATTTCCTTGACTTCCCAGGAACCTCAACTCTGATGCCTGAACTTTGGCCTGTACAGATGCTGTCACGTTTCCACCAGGCCTTTCCAAAATGTTCATCAATTGGCTGGTGGCTAAACTGTCAGTAATCCATATTAAAATCCTAATGGAGACTGGTGTTTTATTCTGCTGCTCCTCTCAGGTGTGTGTGAGTGTGTGTGTGTGTGTGTGTGTGTGTGTGTGTTGCTTTTGTTTTAAGAGACAAGGTCTTATCCAAACTGGACTTGAACTCCTCGGCTCAAGCACTCCTCCCATCTCATCCTCCCCAGTTGGGCCTATAGGGACGTACCCTCTCATCCAGGTTTATGTCTGTGTTTTAAGAGGCCTTATTCAAATGGCTCTAATGATGAGCAAATCAAGCATCTAATCTTAAAGGAGAGAGAATAGTATCAGAAGAGGTATTTGTGTGCTTGTTGCATGCTCTCAAATTGCAAACCTTCAAATTACAAAGAAATCTGGTGGATTTGACTTACACCTATGTACATATCTGTCTCTTCTGGTTTCAATCCACTTACTATATTTATCAATAAGCAACCAGAAGACAGAAAAAACAAACAAACAAACAAACAAACAAATATCACCTTGTCCAGTGGAAAGTTCCAATGAAAACTATCTAGGAACCTCCCACAGCCTTTGTAGAAGTGATGAAATAAGACTTTTCAAATAATTTAGCCTTTAGATAAGCTTACAAGTAAAATGAAAGCTTTAATGTACTTGAATAATTATTCACAAGAGAAATAAAATCTCTGAAATTGCTAAAATTTTTTGTCTCCCAGACATGTATTTATTGTCACAAAGATTAAAATAGAAAACATTCACTGATATATAGCTTATTTAATTTTATGTGTATTGTCAGCAGTGGTGTGACTATGTATATATCCCTGAATGACTAATAGGATGAATAAACATGTTAAATGAGCTAAGCCATTTTGCTGAATGATGAAGTCACTTACTCTACTTTGTCAAGGAAGAAATTTGAGTTATTTTAAGTATAAAAGTGACAGACTTAGTCACTTTACAACAAATTGAAAGGTTATTACTATTTAGTCAATAACATGTTTTTAGTCAAATATAGGTTTATATACTTATTTCCTAAAATTTCCCTAAATTTTTTTAAAAATTAGAATATTAGAATCACTATTTTGTATTCTAAACAAATGTATGCACTGGCCCTAAATAGAAGACTACATTTTTCTGAAAAATTATTTCTGTAATATCAGTGAGGTTTATAAAATGCCAGTTAACTAGCTGGGCGTGGTGACTCACACCTGTAATCCCAGCACTTTGGGAGGCCGAGGCGGGCGGATCACAAGGTCAGGAGATCGACATCATCCTGGCTAACCCAGTGAAACCCCATCTCTACCGAAAACACAAAAAATTAGCCAAGTGTGGTGGCAGGCGCCTATAGTCCCAGCNATATGCAGCAAGTTTTCCTAAATTATTTAAAGAAAACTAAAATTAACCCTGTGTTGAATATACTTTTAACGCAATGTTTTTTTTTTTTTTTTTTTTTTTTTTGAGATGATCATTGTCTGCTGTACAGATAAGAGCCCAAAAAGGGATCAAACCTGGATTGCACCAAAATATCTCTATTTCCTTTGAGCGCAAGAGGACAAGTAAGCACAATGGAACTAGAATAGAAATTAGGGCCAAATGTGCTGTAGCTCTTTATGAACTGGAAACATCAGAAATATATTAGATAATTACAGATTTTTTTTCTAGAAAAAATTTGTGAAACCCAGTTTCACAAATGCCAACTTATAAGAAATTGAGAATTGTTGACTTTAGCTTTGAAAATATTCTATATATTACCAAAATATTTATTCATATTCAGAAAAGGCAAAGAAAATGTTAGAAAATAATTTCCGAATACTGCATCTATTACTTGGAAGTCTTGCATTATCCCATTGTGCTTATTGTGCTTATTTCTATACCCCATTCGAGAGAGAACATAATCACAGCTATGTTTAATATGAGACCTTTTAATGTTTTTTCCTATCTAAATTTTAAATCAAACAGTATTACATTAGTTTATAAATGTATATCACAGTTCTTAGCTGATGATAAACAATGTAAAAAGAAAGTTCATGTGAATGACCATGTGATAATAGCACCTTATTGAAAAGAATATCAATAGTATCAGAAGAGGTATTTGTGTGCTTGTTGCACACCTTATTGAAAAGAATATCATTCAATCAATAAATATCTACTGTTATTAATTTTCAAACAGGAGAAAATACTAAACATAACACAATCAAGTTTTAAAAAGATAAATACAAAATACACACTAAGACAGAGTTTTCACTGCTTCAGCTGAACTCCGAAAATGGAAACAGCAGATTTTACTATTCAATGGGGGCAAAAGACACTTGCAATTAGAGTAACAAAAAGTACTAGCTCAATTTACACAGCAAATGCAGAATCTTTAATTTCAACCATTATTTCAGTTCCCTAATTATATACAATTATTTACTCACTTCTAAAGGTCTAAACTGCCTAAGAAAGTGTGCATCCTTTTGGACAATACTATGGAAGAGAAGCCTATTGTTCATCCAGACCACATTTAAACTATCATGATAACATTTGAAAACCATAAATATTAGTCAAAAGATTAGAGATCACTTAGAGGTCTCCAAAGCCTAGCCATAAGTCAGAGAATATACTTTAATACAGTTAGCATAAATTAGCTACTGTACATGTAAACCCATCTGGTTAAAATTGTACAAACCATAGTTAGCATAAAGTGAAAATAGATGCTACATTTCTCAAAAACATTTGTGAATTTTTCATCTTTGATTTGGAAGTTATGAATAAAGTGTTTTATGAGATAGATGGCCTTAAAATTACAATATTACCAACCCTTGTTCTAAGAGAATGACATTCCAATAATGTGGATTCTTAAATTGTCTTTGAATAACTACTCGATTCTTGCCTTTCCTTATAAACACTGATACACTTCTATTTACATTGTTTTCCTGGAGAATTTCTAAATATTTTGATACACATACTCTTGATGTTCTGACCCAACTTCTCTATTTTCTCCAGCTTAGATTATTATATTTTTAGTTTGAGTTTGTCAAAAGGTCAGGTATATAGACACTAGCATAATGTGAAAATAGGCCAGGCGCAGTGGCTCAAGCCTGTAATCCCAGCACTTTGGGAGGCCAAGGCGGGCAGATCACGAGGTCAGGAGATCGAGACCAATCTGGCTAACACGGTGAAACCCTGTCTCTATTAAAAATACAAAAAATTAGCCAGGCATGGTGGCAGGCACCTGTAGTCCCAGCTACTTGGGGGACTGAGGCAGGAGAATGGCATGAATCCGGGAGGCAGAGCTGGCAGTGAGCTGAGATCACGCCACTGCACTCCAGCCTGGGCGACAGTGTGATACTCTGTCTCAAAAAAATAAAGTTAAATAAATAAATAAACAAATAAAAGTGAAAATAGATTTACCACAACTAACATGCAGAGAAAACTTAGAGACAACCATACTTGATTATGTCTGTGATTTATAAATCATGAATCACAAATTATGTCTGTGATATAAATCATTAATATACTCATGGGGTGTCCAGAAGATGTGCCTTGTTTACATTGAAGCTTGAATTTGTGTTTTTCTAATCATCCAAGTTCTTAATGCTAGGGAAGAGTGACGTTTTGGACTTTTTCTTAAACACTACAGGGGAGAAACAGTAAGGATACATAGAGAGAGGATTGCAATAAGGTCAAATTAATAAAGGACCAAATATCATTTGTGAGAAGAAACGTTTGGAAGAACACTGACCATCATGTTGGCAAAAGTATCTTAGTAAAGGTGTACTTTAGAGAAATAATCTTTTTCCACCAATAATCTTCCCCTGGTGCTCACCATGGAACCTCATATTTTTTACTCTTTACGGATGTGAGAAGAATTTTTTTTAAAAAAATCAGGGCTATAAAAGCTTTTAAGAATGATCTGTTTTAGTTTTATAAAGTTGGGAATAAAACAAGGGCAGAAAAATAACAAGGCATCTGATGAACATTATACCTAGCTTGACTCTCTGTTGAGACTTTTTACTCATTAAAATTAGTGATGGGCAAACCATTCAAAATATCCTGACCCCATGCTCTGAAAACTATGACAGCACTATTTTTTGAAGTATAAGATAGTTCTGTGAATCTAAAAATTCTTTCATTAACTTTCTTATTTTACTCATATTTCTGTAAATAAGTTCTAGCTGCAACTACAAACAATTTCATTTAATATTTCTGCGTGTGCCTAACATTGGCACAAAATTGTTTGCCTCCTATCCAGCATGTTTTAAAACAGAAGATTTTTGAATAAGCTGTTGCTGGATTCATCATAGTCCTTAAGTGTCCTAACAGAACTCTCTTGAATGATGAGAAACACGGCATTTAATCTAAATTCAAAGTACTACACCTTTCTGATACCTTTTACCACTGACCGCTAAAATTTAAAGCATTTACATTTTAAAACCAGGGGTTTGTTTCCATAAAAAATTATCAAGAAAATAATTCAGTCCTAATCTTTTACCAAAAGGTCATTTTTGTGCTAAATGACTGGCGGTGTCGCCCATTTCCTCCCCAATCCTCTTACCACAGCACACCGATTTTCAGTGTATTCCAAAGAGCAAACATACTTCTGGCATTTCTCTGACATAAATAAAGAGTCTAAGGGATCCCACATGGCTAACAGGTTTCAATACTTGACGTACAAAAACTTCAATCTGGAAGAGCATGTGTTTACAAATGCGGAATAACATTCAATACAGCTTATCCAGGATTTTTAGTGTGCTGTTAAACAAATTATTTGACTTTATCTACTATGTAGGAAACGAAAAAATTCTCTTAAAAATGAGTTCATTTTAGGGAAAACATGCCATGTTTACAGAAATCATAGTGATGTCTGGTTTTAAAAATAAGACAGCCTATCTTGAAAAGATATGTTTTGAAAAGATTCTTTCGTATTGTTTTTGTTTATGTCAAAGGGATGATTAGAGCCCCAGTAAATGGAAACCTCCCAGCACAGGCTAATAGAAGGCCAGCAACCCACATATGGCTTGCAGCTTGGGGGATTTCTCTCAGTGTTCTGCCAGAGATGGGACTGCCCAAATGGTTTCTCGCCTAAGTCTGAAGTCATAAACTACAGGACCAGCCATTCCAGAACTGGACCCAAGGGTATACAGAGTCTTGACTGGTGGGAAACAATGACTGCTTCCTAAGGAAGCCACAGCTGCTTTCCTGAGAGACACCTCAGAAGCCTGAATTTTCCCTTACTTTCCATTTTTGACTACCTGTTCTGGCAACAGTTCCAACAAAGGGAGAGGCAGGCAACAGGCACCCAGCTGTTTTCAATAAGACTTGGCAACCTAAGTACTGATGACATAAACACTACAAACATTCAAAGAACATATTTTCTCCTTTCTAGTCATAAAAAAAGGTGTGAGCCGGTATCAACACCTCACATCTCTTTTACTCCAAATAATGATGATGACGATATGATGATAATAATAATTTTATTATTAAAACAAAGATAAAAAAACATATCAGCTGCTGGGAAGAAGCTCAAATGATACAGAGTATTGGAAAGATGTGAAATCTCCACATTTCAGGGACAATAATTTTCTTTTCCTTATAAAATGATAAGATTAAAATGTGCACTTAATTTGATTGATTTCTCATTTTTTCCCATGACCCAGGCCAAAAACAATCATATATTGCATTATCCATTTGCATTACAACACATTTTCTTTTCATTTTCATATATTCAAAAATATAATTTAACAAGGTTAATATATGCTGCAATCTCCAGGTAAGTATATCAATGAAATAGTACATAAGATCTTCTGCTAATATTAATCTAGAAGATGTTGATTTACATTTTAAGTCAGATGGATGGAATTTCCTGGCTTTTAAAAAATATGTATTCACTTTCTGGATTTGATATTTGGAAACTGAAATTTTAAATGACTCATTCATGCTTATAGGTAGCAAATTCAAGGTATTTTAAAAAATGATTTCTATATTTGACATATTAGAATATGAATTTACTTAAAGAAATGAATTGGAGCTTCAGTAATCTATATTACCAGGTAACTGTTTAATTTCTTATATAACGGAGTGATATTCCTATAACAGAGAACAGAATTGCATTTAATTTTCTGTCCTAAGATTCTTATTATTTTTATCCCAATAATTCAGAAAAAAAAATACTTGGGTAGGCCACTTCTCCTTAATATATCTACTGTTTCTGTGATAATTTTCTTTCCTCCAAGATGGTAGAATATATTATTTGATCTGAGTTTTAAATTAGACCCTTTCAAATAAAAATGACTACTGACTAAAAGCAGCAGAGAAAATATTTTTCAAGTTGTTTATGAAAACCAGCTTTGGATAAAGTGATATTGTTNAGAGAACAGAATTGCATTTAATTTTCTGTCCTAAGATTCTTATTATTTTTATCCCAATAATTCAGAAAAAAAAATACTTGGGTAGGCCACTTCTCCTTAATATATCTACTGTTTCTGTGATAATTTTCTTTCCTCCAAGATGGTAGAATATATTATTTGATCTGAGTTTTAAATTAGACCCTTTCAAATAAAATGACTACTGACTAAAAGCAGCAGAGAAAATATTTTCAAGTTGTTTATGAAAACCAGCTTTGGATAAAGTGATATTGTTAATTCAAAAACTTAAAGCTATTTTACAGAAAATGAAAGTGCCATTAGTAAATTAGTGAATAGACTAAGGATGATATACTGCATACACATTGCAATTACTGTAACTTGGGACATAAAGGGACTGGTAAAATGAAAGAAATAAAACTCTGCAGAAGGAATAAGCAGAGTAGGTTGTCCCAGTTCAACACAAATTATTTTGCCTCAAGAGGTCAATTTGATTTTGCTTCTGTATTTATAAAATGAGAAGAATAGCTTCCCTGATTTTTCACAGGATTTTACTAAGTATTGACTTACTTTTAAATTATAAAGTAATATAAGAATATAAGAGAGACTATTATGCTACTATTCTTGCTTAAAAGACTCAGTAAATTAAAAGTGAAAACAGAAAGTGACAGATGAGACAAATTATAAGCAGATTTTGGAACATGAGAGATTTTAGTCAGCTCTTTCTCATTGGTGGTCATAAGTTAAAATGATACCTTTAAAGCTGTGGCTATATGATAATTGCTGGGAAAATATAATTCTACAAAGTGACATAAGATTTTAGTGAGTAACTATTACAATTGTGGATTGATCATTTGTTTGAAGTATTTCTATTATGGACCCTGTCCTTTTACAACATGGCGTTCCATGTGTTTTTGAGTTTTTATACCAGCCTTTTGAAACACATTTTGATGTCTTAATATCATTTTATTTTAATTCCTTACTTATGACAAAATATGGAATAATTTCTAAATATCCTCCCACTCACTATTACCAAACTACTATTTTGTTCTTTCATATTACATTAAATTCCCTACTCATATATAAAACTATGTCTAAAATAATTATTTTCACACAGATCTTTTTCTGGGGGATCCTGAGCAACACAATGGAAATATATGCATAAACCTTTTCTACAATAAACTGACAATCTTTTAGTTACAGTGTTTTCTTGAAATATTTTTTGACAAATGTAAAAATAATAGCATTCAACAAAGCTGAGTCAATTTTGAGTGGAACCACAATAATGCCATGATACATTTTTGGACTAGCAAATTGAGAACAGAACTGCAAAGGAAAGGGCCAAACACAATGGAGGAAGAAAGGTCATGAAAACGCATTGGAGAATTATTGTTCCATACCTTTGCTGTATTGTAAACAATGCTCTGCTGGACAATCGAAACTCTTGAAAACCTATTAAAATGTTCAGTCTAGATTCAATGTAGGAAAACCTAACATATTAGAGTCACAAAATAGTAAACCTTCAAATTTCTCTAAAATAAGTATGTTATTCCATCCATTCACTATCTATTTAGTGTTAGGCATGGAGTACATACACACACACACACACACACACACACACACACACACATACACACACACAATAGCATGGGACCCACTTCAAAGGTGAATGGTTGCATAAAAAAGAATTACATTGAATCAGTCTCTGTTAGGTTGTATTAATTCACAAGTATTTATCTCAATCTTTTTTCATGCCAGGCATTTCACTGTTGGCAGAGATGTTACTGGTGAGTACTATGGCCTTGAGTTTTTCATGAACATATATTAGATTTGTACAGACTTTATTTCTAAATCTTCAGGTAGAATTATCTTTATAATGTTGTCATTCAATGAAAAAGCAAAATATTTTACTAAAATGAGATCAATCCCAGGACTATATTACATTTTCCACTGACTTAGCTTACTTGTAAAATGAATCATATCCAGCACAGCTATCTTAACAGGGTTCTTATAAGAGTAAGCGATGAATCATCCTCATTTAGCAGGTAGAGTATTCCCTGAAGTAACCATGATTCAGTGCTTTGAGTAGCATTTTGGGCAAAAAAAAAGAAGTCAATTTTAATCACAGTTCCACTTTAGGGAAGTTACTTAACCCTGCTATGCCTCAGTATCTTCAGCTGAAAAAGAAAATCTTACAAAGTTGTTGTAATGTTTAATTTAAATAAGGTACATGAAAACTTACTACAGACTTTAATACGTGCAAACACTCAACAAACATCAGCAGTTTCAGTTGATTATATTGTGCTATTATTGTCAGTATTGATATTAGATCAGCATTTACAGCAATGTTTTCCAAACTTCACATTGAAAATATGTCATAGAAGTTCTTCCTCTTGTTGGATTTAACTTATTTTGTTCAATTATTATTGATATGAGACACATATAAATAGATCTTTTAAAAAATTCATGAGATAAAACAAGTATAAATAAAAATTTTAATATTTATTTTTTTCTATCTCAATGGATTCTCTTACCTATCACTTTTGAAAACCACAATCAAAAGTATAAAGAAGTCTTCAACATTCTAAAGTTTGATATGCTAGGAAAAACACTGGCTGAGCACCACGAAACATGGATTCTCATCCTTCGAGTCACGAATAGCTGAATTGTTTTATTTTCTCAGGACAATCAGTTTGTTTGTTCAATGAGAAAGTAGAAATAGAAAATCTCCAAGATCTATTATCAGTTCTATTATGTGAAAAAAAATAATAAAAATGACCAACACAATATTAAAAAAATATACATTTCCCAGGATTGCTTCCAGGCAAATTTAAATTTATAATAAAAAGGATACATCAGAAATACTTCTCCTTGTCCCAATTTTTTTACACAATAATGTAATTAAATGGAAAAAAAAAAAGACCTGAAAAATCCTTTTATAAAAGCATCCTCCACACATTTAAGTATGCATAGAGAATGTCAAAGAATGGAAGAGATAGATTCCAAAATCATCAATTCCTAGATATCAAGATTCCTGATCACCTCAATGGAGATAAGTTAGCTTCCTGGCACTCCGCTTCCCAAAATTTTACAAAGATAGGATATATAAAAGTCATCTCTGAAAAATAACTTAGTGGATATTGCCAAAGGGATGGTAGATAAAGCATCAGCAGTAGCAATAACTCTTATGAAAATTTTGCAAATGCAAGAACTCAAATAAAAACATGTAAAATGAACAATTTTAATGGTTACTGGTAAATAATGGAGTACTTCAAGGACAACAGAAATTTCACAGGGGAAATATTTTGCTTGTTGTGTTTATAGTTCAAGAAACATAAACTGGCCATTAATGTATATATCCAGTTACAAAATTAAATCTTTAAAATGTTTAGTTTTTACATGATCCATAATTTGTTGCTGTTTATTTCTCTCTTCAATGAGAGATAAAGGAGAGAGAAAGACGAGAGGAAGAAATCACTAGAATTTCTAAAAGTAATTATGCTATGAAAATCTGTAAAACAAATCCATGGAAAATTTGTAACCAATATTAAATATTGAATAAGAGAAAAATTATACTTTGGGACACTATGAATTTTCAGAAAGTGTCTTTGTAGCTGAAAATGTGTTTATGATTATATCAAAGGTATATTTTATGGATTCTGGAGAAATGTGTTAATAATTCTCATGACTAAGTAAAGGCAACAGAAACCTCTTTGGTTAGCTTCCGAAGTTAGTACATGCAGCAAAAGTTATGCACAGTTAAAATTACCCTAGATAATCCCTTCAATAATCTCTAAAGTATAATACACATGGTTTTGTATATACAAACGCTTTATGACAATTTTCTCACACCCTCAAATTTGAGAACCATTGTGCAAGGCTGAGGAAAGTAACCAAAGGAAAGTCTATATATAGGTTTCTCACAACTCAAACCAATCCTACCTTTGGGTCAAGGGGAAAAGAGCAGAGGAAAAGGTATGGATGAGGAGCTCTAACATGTTTCTACTTATCTGTAGGGCTTGCTACTTTTATTTTAATATTGAACCTTATTACTCCAATATATTTTTAAAGGATGTGGTTGCTTTTGTGATGGTCAAAAAAAGAGTGGAATACACCTTGCAATTGGTGGTAAGTTCCAAATCCTGATAGTAGCTTAAATCCACAAATGATGTCATTCTACTTTATCTTAATACACAGAAGAATATTTAGTTTGGCTTCTTGGACATAAAAAGCTTATTTTAAAGTAATGCTTTAACTGTCCACATCTTTTGTATCTCTTGTTATTTCTGACTGCATCTTCGACAGCAGTGATCCTATAAGAAGCTATGCAGACAGAAGTTTTATTTCAAACTTTCAAATGAATGAGTCCAATATAAATTCTGTCACAACAAATGTAATATATCAAGACCTTCTGTTATAAGTAGAGTAAGCTAATTTTAAATCGAAAACTAGCTTTTTCCTTCCCCAATGATGATCCTCTGCAATAAATCAGCCCAACACAGAGTATTTACTACAAGGGTTCTCCTTGTTATGAAGCAAGACTCATAGAGAACCTCACACAATCCTGAAATGAGAAGACTGTTGTGGCCCTTGGCGATTTCACAAGGAGGAATATTAACTAAATTCATTATAATTGGCTAAATTTCTCTACAATTTGATCAAAGAAAGCACATGCATTTAGAAATTTTCTTTTTCTTTTTTTTCTTTTTTTTCCTTTTTTTTTTATTGTGATGAAGTGAGTTACTAGGTCCCCAAAGATCTGAAGACTCAACACAGCTTGAGTTGTACACCAGAATTCTCCCCCATGAGTTTGGCGGCTGGGTCAGTAGGAATGATATTAGTACATTTAATTTTCAAAACACATACAGTGGAACAGATGTGTTTTATAGAGACTGCAAAATGAAGGGGTCTGCATAATGTTTTGGTACTAGATGGTTAGAGATCACTGTATGAATCTAATTCCTGCTGATAATCATAACTTGTCTTTGTGAAAACTAGTTTATAGTATTTGTATATAACACTATGGAGAATATCAAAGCTACCAAGATTTGAAACAGTGCAGCAGGAGCTCCAAGACTTTATGTAAATTAACCCCACAACATGGAACACATTAACTTGAGGGTTTTAGGAATCTGGAACTCAGAATGCCTAGGATGTGGGCTTAATTGAAATGCAGTATTATGACAATCAGTTTTTCTCTAGAGACAGGATTTTTTAAGGTGCATGCAAATGTATAATTGAGCATTGACATATTACATCATGGTGATACATTTTAAACAACCCATATCTGCTTCACAGTATTTATTTCACTGAAATACCCCTGGTCATTCAAAGATTCCTCCTTTAGCAGCAAGCCATCTGAATAAATGAACAGTACACTGAGGTGAGCCAGTCAACTCTCAGATGGGACCAGACCTCAAAGGCTCACACATACACAAAGCACTTCTTCTGGAAAAAATGTTTCTGGGTTTTCAACATAAATCAGGGTCAACACATAATACAATCATACTCCAGTGTATTTAAAAGCTGGAAAACAGTCTAACTAGGACTGTGATGCTTTTAGCAAACCTTCAGGCCAAACAGCAATCAGAAAGAGAATTCATGGCTTTAGCCTTGTGATCAAACCCTGTCTCTGTTCTTGTCCATGGAGGAGTTGCCTGCTTTCCTGGGGAATTGTTAAATGGGCATTAGAAAACTACACTTTCTGCACTGCTATAATTTTATAGGGCTCCTTGTTCTATTTTCTTTTTTTCTGTATACTGTAGACACAAATGAACATAGTGGTAATAATAAAATCCAAGAGCCTTGATTTTCACACCATAACAGTTAATTTATGAAACTTTCATGGTCAAAGAATAAGCCAAATCTTTCTATTGGAATTCTATATGCATCACGCATTTATAGTAGTAATGAAAAGATTAAAGAATAATGATGAAAAATAATAAAGCGTCACTGAAATTCAATATAATAACAAAACCCTTTGGTCCAATTGCATACTGAATTCAAGTATATGTCAAAAAAATCAAGTGTTTTTTTAGATATAAAATATAAAGTGTGAAACTAAAAATTACTTATTGCATGGGAGATTTAAGAACTCTAGGATTAGTAGATCAACATATATCAATTGAGCATGCATTATGATCCTATGTAAGTGCAAGAACCAAAGTGACAGAAAAAGTGTGTGTTTACATGCATATATGCCCAATCCCTCTGACAATGTTTGGCAATGTGAAATATAGATGTACATATCTCATACCCTCAAAGGGGCTGGGACTTCGTAAAGTGTCCTAATTCACAGACACAAAATTCTCTTTTACTATAAATAAATGCACCATTTGAAAACCTAATATATAACTTACCTTAAAAGAAAAGAAATACTAGAGTCTATGGAAAACGAGAAGGTGATGAAGGAAATACAGTTGAAGTTGAGATGTTGCAACTGAGCCATGAAATGTGATCTTGAATCTTTGAGGGCTGTGGTAGCTGGAAATGATAATCTAATAAATGATGTCCAATACGTGAAAAAGTATAAGAAAAATAACCACTGGCCCAGAAAAGTGGCAAGGAAGCTTTTAGTTGGCCTTATGATATAGATAGAGAAATTGAAAAAGCCAAATATTTCCACAGTCTGGTGTGTTTCAGATATCTAAAGCTGAGAAATTAACATAAAACTGTGTCTGTCATATGAAATTGTTGGAACCCCCAAAGAAAGAAATGTTAAACACCATAAAGATGCTCCCATATCCCAAGGAACATGGGAAGCCCAGGGAGATTGACAGTCTCAACTGAGGATGAGTTCACAATAAAAATTTAAATGTATGAACACATACATACTCTCTCTCTCTATGTGTGTGTCTCTCTCTCCCTCTCTCTCTCACACACACACACTTAAGACAAACAAAGATATCTTGAGAGGGACTTTAATATGTGCAAGAATTGGAGAATTTACACCACAAATACAAAAAGTAATGAAGAAGCAGAAAAGATATTATAAAGTAAAATGTTTTAAGTTTAAAGGGATTAAAAATAGAAATGATGAGAAACAAGTAAGGGACTAAAAACTAAATAGCAGGTAAATTTAAACATATATCAAATAGAAACATCTTAAATTAAAATACAGTTATTGAAATTAAAATTCCAATGAACTGACAAATAAAACTAATCACACTTGGAAGAAAATAAAATTAGTAAGCTACAAGATGAAAATAAATACTTGGAGATATAGAAGTTAAAATTCAAAATACAATGTATCTAATTGAAATTCAAGAAAGTGAACGAGAAGAATAGTGGAGCGGGAATAACAATATAAGGCAAAATAGAATTACTAAATGGCACACTGTTAAATAATTAATTGTTCACCATAATTTATGAGAAAAATTATTAATTATTTATGTAACTTTATTTTAGGTTTAGAGGTACATGTGAAGGATTGCTATGTAGGTAAACTGTGGGTCCTGGGGGTTTGGTGCCATTAAATAAAACTAAATGACAATGAATATACTGCATGTCAAAATTGAGGGATATCTAAATTGTAAAATTGTAGAAAAAATTATTAAATTTATCAATAAGAAAAAAGACATAAATGGTGGTATCAATTAAATGCTGTAGATGATAAAAATGAAAATGAAGTTTCACATTCCAATGTGGATAAATTTCAAGAACAAATTTGAGTGAAAATGTAACAGTATGGAATTATTTATGTAATTTTGTAAAAGCAGAAGTCTGTTGTATATTAATGATATATAGTGAATAGAGCTACATCTTCCTTCAGAGGAATGAGAGACATTAATACTATATTGACTACGGGTGTGTGTGTGTGCATGTGTGTGTGTGTGTGTGTGTATTTTGTAAATTTTTGTTTTACTATTTTGGGCCACATATTTCAGTTCTTTTAATGGTTACTCTTTCAACAGTTCCTTCAGTTCTTTAGTGGTTAGTTCACATAGTGATTGCATTGGACAGGAAGGAAAAGAATGTGGTTGAATGGAGTGGGCTTCAAATGTTGAGATTAAAAAATTCATTTCCTTTAAAAAATCTAAAATATATTAACTCTCTTTAAGCTTGGCTAATGTAAAATTCTGTATATTTTGTTTTATCTTTTCTGTATTTTGAAAAAAATATAGTTTAAAATATTTATTAATTAAAAAAAAAAGAGGAGTTCAACAAGACCTGTGAAAGGTCAGGAAAGCTTCAGAATAGAGGTGATACTCCTGCTGGCCTGAGAGACAGATCAGACTTGAGGCGGCGAGAAGAAGGACTAACTCAGTTGAAGCATGGTGCACAGAATCCACAATCAACCTTTTGGTAGAAAAGATTGGCCTGACTCTTTTTCAACATATTTGGAATTAAAAGAAAAATTGAAAGAGAAGTCCATCTATGGGGCTATTCAGTGCCAGACTGAATAATATGAATCCTTATCTTTGAAGGATAATGCCATAATAAAAGTTAAAATATGTAATGTGAATTAAATAGGGGAACAAGTCAGGTAAACCTGTCAGAATCATGTTAGATAAGAGAGAGTATTTTAGCTTCATTCATGTATTGATCAAATTTGTATTAGGTACGTCCATGCACAAATTATCTATACAATATTCATTACCATAAAGGTGAAGATTACAATACTTATTCAGGAAATAATTATTCATAAAGTTACAATTATCAACCAGGCCATTTCTACTCTTATGGGGTTTGAACTAGAGTAGATAATACAGATCTTTGCACAATCACAATGCAGTGTGCTGTGTGCAGCAGGGACATCTAATATAGTCTAGACAATCAAGGAAAGTGTTTGGCAGAATGAAGTGCTGGAGCACAGTAGTTGTTCAATTAACAACTAATTGAATGGATGATTGCATGATTACATTAACTCATATTTAAACTGAGACAAGAAAGATGAAGAGGAGTTTGCTAGCTGAACACAGGAGGAAGAAAAGTTTTGGGGCCAGAAACAACAATTCAAGAAGGAAAAAAAGACCATTTGTTTAAAGAAATTAAGAGACATTCTGAGAAGCATAATCCCGAGAAGCATAAGTAAAGAGTAAAGAGGGATGAGGCTTCTATAAGACAACGTAGATAATTGAAGCATTCTCATCCTGGAGCCATGTGATTCGATTTGCTCTTCAGCACCAGGCTGTGGTGTGGAGATTGAAGACTGGCTAAGTGGATGAGAGTACTGTTAGGACACTGTCTCAGTAAGCTGATGATGACAGTGGCCAGAAGGAAAGTAGTATTGGCTGGGGGATGGAGAGAAAAAGATGGATTTAAAGGATTTGGGGGGATTACACCGTGAAAGTGAATGAGTTCTCTAAGGAGTATATACCTAAGAAAATATATCTATGCTCTCCTGAAATGGCTTATTACATGTTTCCTGCACACACTCCTGATCTTTCCTGTTGTACAGCTCCTTTCATACTCACGTCCTCTAATTCTCTTCTCCAATCCCACTTCTTTAAATCCCACCCATCCTTCATAGTGGGCCTCAATGATACCTTGCTCATGGAATCTTCTATGATGTCCATTCTTTTATTCAATATATAATGTCTGCTTCCTCTAAGTCCTTATAATTTTTGCCTTATTTCTTTTATTGCATTATATACTGACTGCTATAATGGCAATTGAACATCTCATGTGTCCACCTGACTGATTTTTTTTTTTTTTCTGGATATGGAGTCTGGCTCTGTCACACAGGCTGAAGTGCAGTGGCTTGATCTGGGCTCACGGCAACCTTTGCCTCACAGGTTCAAGCGATTCTCCTGCCTCAGCCTCTCAAGTGTCTGGGATTACAGGCACCTGCTACTACCACCGGCTAATTTTCTTTTCTTTTTTTTTTTTTCTTTTTAGTAGAGACAGAGTTTCACTATGTTTCCCAGACTGATCTCAAACTCTGAGCTCAGGCAATGTGCCTGCCTCAGCCTCCCAAAGTGCTAGGATTACAGGGGTAAGCCATCACGCCCAGCCCTGATATGCTTTAAGGCCTGGAAAAATATCAAATATGAGTTGTTCCTGTTTAAAGTGCTTGGCATACTGTCTTGTGCATGTTAAGGACTCAGTGATAATAATATTCATTCAGAAATAATATCAATCCAGAAGTATTTTATTAATATGAATATATAAATTATCTTATTAGAAAATCAACCTTATTTCAAAACTATTTAAATTTATAACCAATTGTAAAACCAAGCCTAGAATTCGCAAGTGGCTAATAACAATATATGCTACTATTATGATAATAAATAGCATATATTTTCAGGACACAGATCTAAAACTCTGTCCCCTGAAATTAATCTATTATGTCCACTGAAATTAATCTAATTTTAAATAAAGTAGGTGTTCAAGGATATGTAGGCTGAAAATGATGATGCTATTATCTGTGACGATATTCATAAATCTTATAAAATAATGAAAACCATAAAAACATTCAATAAAGTTGAAAGACTAGGAAAATACAATGAGGATGTCAGAATGATGAATAACTTGGTGTTGTTTTACACCTCCAAGAAAAGAAGGAGAAAGAGGCAAACCATGTAAATATTTTCTGTTGTTGTTTTCTCAATCAGGATGCCTCCTTGGTAGTGGGCCCATAGAAAATGTAGGAGAGTCATTTGGCCCGTTTTGGCTTCTGGATATTGAGGACATGTGTGTCGGATCAGAATTACAGGGTGATTTCCATGAATCTGTTCCAACCCCTCTGGAAGTAAAAGTTCATCTGTCAGTTCCTTGAGCCAGGGCTGAGCTCTTGTTAGTCATCTATCAAAACTTTGGAATCTGGCTGATAATGCTGATAGCTAGAAAGGTGCCTTTTGTGAAATAACAACTTTACCTACATCATAATCACAGAAAGAGAGAAAAAAATGACACGGTTAAACAAGAAATTCCTCCTTGTTTTTCACTTTAAATTCTTTATTTCCCTTGCTGAGACAAAGGGCAACAGTGGTGACTATAGACATAATCCCCTTTCCTCCTAAAAAATTCAAATACAGGGTTTTGATTTCACAGCAGTCAACTCTGATATTTCTTCTGCTTGGTGAAAAGGAGGATATGCTACGTTGCCTTTGTTTGTAGGCACACTGGAAGTTGTAGAATCCCTTTTAAAGAGAAAATGAGCATATGGAAGCTGTTTTTTTGTAAAACTATTGTTCAATTGAATGTTAAACATACCATCCACAAAATTAAATTTAAGCATCTGCTTCCTTCAAGGAATAGCCACTTGCCCTTCCTCTAGAGAAAAATCCAACAAAGGAAACATAATTATTCTTCTTTTGCAGTATCCTTGAACTAGAAGGTAATTGTCAGATATATGTTGTACAATCTCACCAATTTCATAACAATTTCTCTATGTAAAAGGCAAATATTTTTAATATTTATATAGCATTATGTTTTCACTTTCAAATTATTTCAAACTTCACAACAAAACATATAGAGTGTTTACATAATTTTCTTATGATCAGTTATGCAGTTTGGAGAGTAAAACTTTTAATATAATCCTTCAGTTTTCCTTTGAAAGATTTTGGTCTAAAATGTTATTGGAGGAGAAGGCAAGATGTAAGCTTCAAATTAGTCCATGTTGCTACTTTTTAAACACTCTATTAAAGCATTTTGGGAAGAAGAGTTAATATTTCCGAATCCAAAATGTTTTACAAGTTATCTAATAACAGATTTTTTTTGGTCTAGGTATTAGAATCCTGACATTACTCAATAATTGGTGATCAGTGCAATTAATTAGTTCACAGATACCTGAAATGTAGCCTCAACTTTTGACTTTGGAAATCAGAATGAACTTAGAGCCTGATGAACAGCAAAACAAAAAACTCAAAATATTTTGAAAATAAAACGGATAGAAAAAAAAAAAGACAGTAAGTGGGTAGAGCGATTGAGATTTCGTGATCTTTAACTTTTGATCAAATATTCCCTTAAACAAAACATATTTTCAACGTTAGTCATCTTGCTTTTGGCTAGTCATTAGAAATGGTCCTTAGTTACTAGCAAACATACCTGTATATTTCTTCACAGAGGAAACTGTTATGTCCATTAACCTATCCTCTTCATTTGTTAAATAAATTATTTTCCCCATTTCTTTATAATGAACATTTTCAAACTTACAGACAAATGGAAAGTTTGGCACTACAAATACTTCAACCTCTTTCCATTTTCCACATGTATTTTTCCATACGTGGTTTCCCTATCTATCCTTCTCTCTCTCTCTGTCTCTGTCTCACTCAAAACATGTCTGAATATTTGAAGTTGCAAATACCTAGAAATTTACCCCATATACTTCAGTGTTCATTTTTCAACAAGGATTTTCCCCAACGTGCTTAACAAAAATATCATCAATGAAATGTAGTTAATGTTAATATAATTATCTAATATGCAGTTCATATAGAATTTTCCAAAATGTCTCAAAATATGCCCCAATGAGTTGTGAATATAGACACATGAGTGTATGTGTGAGTGTGTGTGATTGTGTGTAATGTGTATATACTCAAGAATGAAGCATTTCATGTGGTTAAGTTTTATATTTAATTCAAACACCACTTCAAGATTTTATGTGTAGATAAATCATAACAATTAGAATACAATAATTTCATAATAATTTTAAATTAGTGATCAAAAGGCTATTTAAATAAAATATTGAAATTCTTCAAGACGTACAATAAGAAGTGTTACAGTAAGTGTTACTTCTGACTTGATCATTATTGCTGTTCAATTTAGTATTAACACTATAGGTTACTAGAAATACCATCATTATTGATATATAAGAGACAACTAGCAGGTACAATTTTTGATAAAATTATAGTTTCAGTGATATTATTGCATTATATTGCAATAATATTGAAATGCTACTTTCTTTATCCTTATAAAAATACAGTTTTCAGAACAAAGTGATTTTCATATAGATATAAGAATGAGCATTTGTTAAAGATTCTATTCAATGAGGAAACTAGGTAAATGCTGTAGATTTTTAAAAAGAAAATATAAAGAACAGACACATTTATAGAATATTAAAATAAATGTCCAATGAGGGAGAAATATTTTTTCCACAGGGACTGGGGTTAAGGCTAGACAGGGCAGAATTTACATATTTACATATAAGAATTATTGGAGTTATTAAAAACTCCCATAAAATAAGACTCTGATACCTGAAGAAGTCTTGTCTAGCACCTAGACAATGCATAGACTCTGAAGTACATAATTTTTCCTATATCTTTATTAATACCTACCCATCCATTTAAAATTTATTATACACTTAATATTGGATAAATATCCTTGTTAAGATATTTGAATTATCTTGATCTATACAACTAATTAATTCTTCACAAAGGTTAAAATAAATGATGAATATGCCAATATCACAAATGTTTTCATCAACAGCTTCATTGGGAAATGTTCCAAAAATAAATACTAGAAACTACCATGGCTGGAGGCTATCAAATAAAAACTTTATTATTTACAATTCTATTATGATGAACCTCTGGCATGTAACATTTATTTATGCGGATGTGTCAGAATTATTATATATGGGTAATAAGAACAAACAGAGACCTAAATTAAATGAAGAAATCAGAGAGCATCTCCCTCTAAGAAGGTATGGTGAGTCTTTCTATGTACAGGTTTCCAGAGTTCTAGAATCAGATTATAAGTAAAAGAAAAAAATATGATTCACAGAGCTACACACTTGTTAGCAACTATATACTCTAGCCAAATCTTTCACCTCTCTTATAGAATGAATATTTGTGTCCACTCTCACAAATTTAGATGTTGAAATCCTAACACCAAACTGATGGTATTAGGAGGAGGTAATTAGGTCATGAGGGTAGAAATCTCATGAATAGGATAAATGTACTTATAGAAAGAGATAAGAGAAAGCTTGCTACCCCCACCCCTTTTTCTCTCTGTCCTCTCACTCTCTCTCCCTTTCTCCTCTCATCAATGTGAGGATGCAAGAAGAAGGTCATCACTAGAAACTGGATGTGCTCCCACCTGGGTCTCGGACTTTCCAGCTCCCAGAACCATGAGCAATAAATTTCTGTTGTTTAAGCCATCTCATCTATGGTATCCTATTACAGCACTCAAACTGACTAAGACAAGCTCTGAATGTCTTATATACCTCCCTTATTGCCTCATGTCCCTGAAACTTTCTGTGCTTGAAAAATATTTCCTATTGTTTGAGCACCACTTTCCTTTCCTAACTCAATTAATTAAATGGAGTTGTCCCAAGGAAATATAAAATTATGGTTTGGGCCACGAATAGGAGCAAAGCAATTAGCAAATTTGGCAGTATAGGCAACAAGGTTCAATTATATTTACAAATTGTTAAAAAAAAAATTGCTCCATATTGCACATCTAGTGATATTGGCACAATTTCAATTTTCCATTTTTTACTTGTGATAAAAATATGCATATTGATTGCAGAAATTTTGGACAGTAGGAATATTATTATAAAAAATAAAATGTCCTAATTCAGAGGGTGCAAAAGACACAGTTTTTTTTTTTGGGAGACATCATAAAAATTTTTGTGTAATAGCTACTTTTCAGTCCTTTTTTATCTTTTTGCTGTCTTTCGACTTTTCTTTTTTAAAATTCAAGTTCATGTTTAAATTTATGCTAAATAAATTGTTTGATTATATATTTTTTATTTACGCATCAGGTTGAAGCATCTTTTTTCATGTGATTTGTATAACTTTCAAAAATAAGATTCTTAACAATTGTGGCAGTATTTGACTGCATGAATTGCTCACAACTTTTATCGCATTCTCCTGAAAAGTTTGCATTTTCCAAAATGGTCCTAAAAATCTGCCTTTTATAATTAGATGAATCGGTAAAATTCTCTGTAAAAAGCCCTTCAGTTTAAATCTTTGTATTTTCTATGATTATGGTTTGTGGGTTTAATTTACCTATTTCAAAGATTTAAACAAATGTTTTAAAATTCCTCATGTTGTTTTGCTTTCGCACATCCCTTTAAAATATAATTTTTAATTATTTCAGCACAATTTATAAAAATTCGAATTCTTCCTTCTTGAGAATTCTTTCTTGAAAGAATTTTTCAATTTAATATTGTGGTTGGAATAATAATTTAAAATTAAATTTTTTAAAAGGATGTGGAAAGCAAATACTAGCGCAGAAATATAAATGTTTATAAAAGTTGTAGCATCTTCAATTGTACACTCAACATCATCTTTGGCAAATATCCTTTTTTTAAAACATACATTAATATGAGAGATAAAAGATAAACTAATATCTTTAACTGAAACTTTTTTATAGCTGTTAATATTATTGAGCTTCTATTATGATTGTTACTCGTGTCAGAATAAAAACTTAGCATATTTATGTGAAAGGTCATTTCTTTCTCATAAGATTAAATAAATATACCTTTGTCTATAAAATATTTAGGAAAGACAAGCCCAGACATAGTAAACACACTTTCTCAATTGTTTAAGAATTGGTTAAACTGATTGATTCAAATTTTTATATTCAGTCTGTGGCTGTTTTTGACATTTTTTTCATAATTCTCTTCTTACCCTGGCAACTCGGCATCTAATCCACTATCTATCTGACACATAGTGTATTTTAAAATAAATATGTATTGAATATATTCTACAATTCTATAAAGAAAAGAGATAAATCAACTTCTATGATGATGTGTGGTTTCTCATTTCATATTTCAGACGCGTAAATGTGGTCAGTTTGTCCTTGCTTTATTTGCCCTAGTCCTGTTCATCACCTTCCCTGAGAAAAACTAGGCTTTCTCACCTTAGATTTTATTGGCTAAAATCTTATCAAACCTGAGCTTGGAGGATTTCCAAAAAGCAGAACTTTGAACTCTTTGTTACCTTTTCATGACACCAGATAACAAATGCTGTATTTTAAATATCACTGAACTATCTTCATATCTAAATCAGACCAATACAACAAGAAAATTATCTATAAGAATAAAACCAGTTTGGTTCTGAATTACAAGAACTCTATGATGTTTAGCCATGTCAGACATGCCCTTAGGAAAGTCAGTTAAGCTTTAAGATGACATTTTTTTTTTTCTGACACCAGTTCTGAAAAGGACATTCTGTGTTGATTTCTAGTGAGAAAAAATAGTACATATAAAATCAGTTACAACATAATTTTCTATGGACCCCACATTAACAAATAATCCCTGATTTTCCAGTCTATGACTTAGCATATGGAACCATGCTACATGTTTAAAGAGTAGGAATATGGGGTTAGAATTACTGTTTAGGAAGATATGGAATTTGAGGAACAATATTCTCTCTGAATGAGACCTTTATTATTAACCCTGAAGAAAACAGTCCTGAAGATTGTCAGCTAGCTCATTGACCCACAGCAAATCATTCTGGCACCCAACAGTACATTCAATTACTCTAAAACCTTGATTTCTAATAATATCATGGGGACAACATTGGATCATGATAATTACAGATATAACTCACTATTAAAGTCACTGTCTGAAGATTTTATATTCATGAAAAATAGTCTAGCAGAAAACATCATTATAAAATCAGTAAAAAGAAAATACAGGAAACACATCTCTCAAAGTGAGTATTTCCAACAAAATACCACCTATGAGAGAAAAGAAGGACTCTTAATTATAGTTAGGGAAGAATGTTGCGTTACTTCCTGAGTAATTACTTGAAAATCCAGAGAAGTTCAAAAATCTCTTCCTTAACTTCATCTTTTTTCCTAGAACCAGTTTACCTCTATTTTTACTGGTTTCTCTTGCTAAACTGAATTAAATTGGACCTACAGGCAACTTTAACTTTGAACTCCTGCATACCAAACAGCAATTTAACTTAGTATGTAAACAAATTGCAATCTAACTTGAGTATATTCTCAATAACAAATGGCTGAATATCAGCCAATCACATCAAGCAAGCTTCAGCCAATCACGGGCTGCCTCTTCATCAACCTTGTCCATGTAAGGCAATGTCAAGCTGTAACCAATCAAGCTGTTTCTATAGTTACTTCCAGTTTCTACCTGTAAATGCTGAAACTGTGTGCCAAAGAGTTAAACAAACAAACACATCAACAATGACAACAGCAACAACAACAACAAAATGGTGAAAACAGTGACAAATATAAATTCTTGAGTTTATAGGATGGCAGATAAAAAAAAAAAAAAAGAAGAAGAAGCAACTTACAAAAACACTAAAACTCCCTCAGCTTATAAAATAAAACTGGCTAAAATTAGTTGGGACCAATATGCACAACTGGAGTCTGCACAAAATAAGCTTGCTGACATTATGGCTGGAATTTCCACTGCATGTTTCATGCTAACTCCTCCTGAATTTGCACGTATGATCCATGAGGTAGCATGAAGCAGTAAGTGCACATGCCCAAGGACTTTGACTTTCCAGACTTTTCCTTTCCTTCTACCAATCACCTACTAATCCCAGAATCCACCCTCCAAACCTTTTCTAATAAAGTTACTGACTTAAAATCAGCACAGGGTGACAGATTTGAACTGAACGTCTGCCTCTTCATAGATCAACTTAGAATAAAAGCTTTTCTTTCCTCAAAACTTGGTATTAGAGTATTGGCTTCTAGTGTATTGGGCAGTGATCCCCATTTATACAGTAACAATACTGACTGCCCATGTTGCTGGGTGGAGCTCTCTGAACTTCTACTGGGACAGGGTGCTGCCTGATTCATGAATTCTTATTTGTGCAAATAAACTCTGCTTATTTTAATTTCTTTAAAGTTTTTTTTAAAACACTCTTATTGTTTGGAATGAAACTCAATTTTTTTCCACAGTGTTTCTCTCCACAGGAAATTAAAGCCTACACTTTTCCAACAGATAATAGTAGAAGTCTACTTTGGTGGGCAAATGATATTAAAAAAAAATGAATCTTAAATTAAAAGGTAGTTTGAGGCACATGTGGTCAAAACCTGAACTGAAGGTTTTCCAAATGATAAAAATACTTCACATAGGGCATAGAATATCTACAAGATTCATAGAGCTCAAGGAAAGGTAATTTAAAACAATCTTGCTAGCTATAGAGCTTAAAGGAGCTTGAAGGAAGGCAGAATATGAAGAAAGGGAGACATATGGAAGGAGAAGTAAAGCAAGGTTGAAAAAAATGGGCTGGAGAAATAGTTGTGAAAGAGTCAGCTAAAACAGCCAGAGTACACAAGGAGAAAATAAAATATGAAGGGTTAGGCAGAATCACATATTGCAAATGCAGGACAGAAAAGTGAAAGAGCAAGTCATTAAGAGAAAAGGAGGAAGGAAATAAAATAACTAAAGAAAAATAAGTAAAAGATACCAAGAGATATAAGTGATCACTTAAAAAACTATCTGGCATGTATTCATGTTTTGCCATAGTAATTATCTGCCAAAGCTGAAATTGCAGTATTCCTCTGTGATTTGTTTTGATAGATTCAGCCAGGTGCATTATCTGTAGGCATTCTCATCCAGGAGAAAAATTAGCCAATCATGGATCTGGATGTAAATTTAAGGGACAAGAATAAGTAAAAGCTCTCCAAATGATATTTACGCAGTGGTCCAATCAAAATTGCATAAATTACTGAGCTCGATTGCCAGGAAAAGGGGTTAAATTTAATACAGCTAGACAGCTGAGCAGCTGCTTTCATGATTTAAATAAAAACAAGCTGAAACTCCTGCTGTCAGACCAGTGATATATGACTTGTAATGGGATGTTTCCAACCTTTACTTCCATATGGCTGCCTACACTTTAGGCAATGCTCCCTGCCTCCAGTTCAACCAACTTTTCAGAAAACATCTGGGTTCCATTCCTGCTCTATTAGCTACAATGTTGCCTTCGACAAACACAAATGATTCATTGGACAACATCTCTTCACTTTGGGATCAAATTAGGGAGTTTCATTGATAATTTTATCATATCTATAACCAGAGAGAGTATATACAAACATGGCATATATTCAATTTATGAAATTTCTTCACACAGTGTTCATACTCCTAGGGATAATATATTTAAGATGAAAGGTAGATTCTAAGAGTTGGAATACAAAAATAAGATAAAATGAAATGAAATAAAAGCTATCCTCACATGGTGGGGTTTCTGTCTTGCTACTTTCTTACTACTTTAACTAGAAACTTCTCCCCATCGACACATCCCCTCATCCTTCCAAAAAAAAAAAAAAAAAGAAATAAAAAATACCAAATAGCC